>NC_047020.1:2655023-2876031 GCF_902652985.1 Pecten maximus
CTTGTGAATAGTACAACACAACTTTGCATTTCATTACTGTTAGTTGATAGAAGATGTCTCGTCTAACGGCTCCCGTCCAGTAAACACTGTACCTGGAATCCAGGTCTGCCACAGATACGTTCCACACAACTGTTTCAGTACCATTAATTTGTAACTGTACTTGAGTGAAGTTCAGGTCACCATTGAGTATTTCATCTGTAGTCGAGTTATAGTTGGAAGAGTCATAGCAGGGAGTACTATTCACAGTGTGTTCGGTATTACATAATGTATTTAGCTGTTTATCAGATGTATCTCCCGTTTGGTTATACCTGCACAGACAGAGTTCTCGGCCGCTCTCAGCTATACCATACATAACAACGGAGGTTTCGTTATAATGTCGTCCATCGCACGGTTCTCCTGTGGGACTGACTTCAGCCCCCCCTACAGTAGAATGTGTTGTGGTGAAACATAAAACCAGAGCCAGAACAGAAGTGGTTACAATGGAGAATGTGGGCCGTACTTAAAATCAGTCCCGGTTCTGAATTTAAACGACCAAGGAAACATCCGGCGAATTGAACGGTCCCGTTTGGTATAGCATCTGCACCTATCCATCCAGTTGATTTAATATCACTAACATTTGTAACATTTACTGTATTAGCCAGTAAACTACCCGATAGTTCACTCCCGAGTAGTAAACAATAGGCGTTGGCCCCAGACCATGTATAGGGACTGGCTGACTGATATAACTGTATAGAGGAAGGCGCTACAGGAGCAGTGTACACAATGCCAAAGAAACACAGCATCCCAACAAAGTGTATGAAGAAAACAGACATTTCTCCTCTCCTCTCATGAATTCACTCTCAGAATCTAAGTATTATTGCCTGTTGTTTCGCTATCGCATTTGTTCACCTTTCCTGCACTGCACTTCCTGTCGGTTTGGCTTAAATCAAAAGGTCAGCGATAAACTTCCGGGTAGCTATCTATTAAAACCTCTGTGATAAATTCACCATATAACGATCTCGTGTAAAACATGTATACAACTGGTATTGTCATTTCTAGCTTCTTTCCATACTCGCTTGTCAATGACTGAATATAACTACACGAATGCACTTTTCGGTCAGGTAAATATATTGATATATTTAAAAATCGAACGCGAAACAATATTTCTGATAAAGAACGTTAATTCTTATCGACCAACGAATACCTATAAATATACATCATATCATGATGTTTTGTTTACATTGTAATATCAATACGGGTTACTGAATTCCTGTCTAACGTAGTGTTTATGAGATACCTGTCTGACGGTATGTATTATAGGGGTATGTACTATAGGATACCTGTCTGACGGTGTGTACTATAGGATACCTGTCTGACGGTGTGTACTATAGGATACCTGTCTGACAGTGTGTACTATAGGATACCTGTCTGACGATATGTATTATAAGATACCTGTCTGACAGTGTGTACTATAGGATACCTGTCTGACGGTGTGTATTATAGGATACCTGTCTGACGGTGTGTACTATAGGATACCTGTCTGACGGTGTGTACTATAGGATACCTGACTGACGGTGTGTATTATAGGATACCTGTCTGACGGTGTGTATTATAGGATACCTGTCTGACGGTGTGTACTATAGGATACCTGTCTGACGGTGTGTATTATAGGATACCTGTCTGACGGTGTGTATTATAGGATACCTGTCTGACGTTGTGTACTATAGGATACCTGTCTGACGGTGTGTACTATAGGATACCTGTCTGACGGTGTGTACTATAGGATACCTGTCTGACGGTGTGTACTATAGGATACCTGTCTGACGGTGTGTACTATAGGATACCTGTCTGACGGTGTGTATTATAGGATACCTGTCTGACGGTGTGTACTATAGGATACCTGTCTGACGGTGTGTATTATAGGATACCTGTCTGACGGTGTGTATTATAGGATACCTGTCTGATGGTGTGTGCTATAGGATACCTGTCTGACGGTATGTATTATAGGGGTATGTACTATAGGATACCTGTCTGACGGTATGTATTATAGGGGTATGTACTATAGGATACCTGTCTGACGGTGTGTACTATAGGATACCTGTCTGCGGTGTGTACTATAGGATACCTGTCTGACGGTGTGTACTATAGGATACCTGTCTGACGGTGTGTATTATAGGATACCTGTCTGACGGTGTGTATTATAGGATACCTGTCTGACGTTGTGTACTATAGGATACCTGTCTGACGGTGTGTACTATAGGATACCTGTCTGACGGTGTGTACTATAGGATACCTGTCTGACGGTGTGTACTATAGGATACCTGTCTGACGGTGTGTACTATAGGATACCTGTCTGACGGTGTGTATTATAGGATACCTGTCTGACGGTGTGTACTATAGGATACCTGTCTGACGGTGTGTATTATAGGATACCTGTCTGACGGTGTGTATTATAGGATACCTGTCTGATGGTGTGTGCTATAGGATACCTGTCTGACGGTATGTATTATAGGGGTATGTACTATAGGATACCTGTCTGACGGTATGTATTATAGGGGTATGTACTATAGGATACCTGTCTGACGGTGTGTACTATAGGATACCTGTCTGCGGTGTGTACTATAGGATACCTGTCTGACGGTGTGTACTATAGGATACCTGTCTGACGGTGTGTACTATAGGATACCTGTCTGACGGTGTGTACTATAGGATACCTGTCTGACGATGTGTATTATAGGATACCTGTCTGACGGTGTGTATTATAGGATACCTGTCTGACGGTGTGTATTATAGGATACCTGTCTGACGGTGTGTACTATAGGATACCTGTCTGACGGTGTGTACTATAGGATACCTGTCTGACGGTATGTACTATAGGATACCTGTCTGACGGTGTGTACTATAGGATACCTGTCTGACGGTGTGTATTATTGGATACCTATCTGACGGTGTGTACTATAGGATACCTGTCTCACGGTGTGTATTATAGGATACCTGTCTGACGGTGTGTACTATAGGATACCTGTCTGACGGTGTGTATTATAGGATACCTGTCTGACGGTGTGTACTATAGGATACCTGTCTAACGGTGTGTACTATATGATACCTGTCTGACGGTGTGTATTATATGATACCTGTCTGACGGTGTGTAATATAGGATACCTGTCTGACGGTGTGTACTATAGGATACCTGTCTGACGGTGTGTATTATAGGATACCTGTCTGACGGTGTGTACTATAGGACACCTGTCTGATCGTGTGTACTATAGGATACCTGTCTAACGGTGTGTATTATAGGATACCTGTCTGACGGTGTGTACTATAGGATACCTGTCTGACGGTGTGTACTATAGGATACCTGTCTGACGGTGTGTATTATAGGATACCTGTCTGACGGTGTGTACTATAGGATACTTATCTGACGGTGTGTACTATAGGATACCTGTCTGACGGTGTGTATTATAGGATACCTGTCTGACGGTGTGTATTATAGGATACCTGTCTGACGGAGTGTACTATAGGATACCTGTCTGACGGTGTGTATTATAGGATACCTGTCTGACGGTGTGTACTATAGGATACCTGTCTGACGGTGTGTACTATAGGACACCTGTCTGACGGTGTGTATTATAGGATACCTGTCTGACGGTACTATAGGATACCTGTCAGACAGTGTGTATTATAGGATACCTGTCTGACGGTGTGTATTATAGGATACCTGTCTGACGGTGTGTACTATAGGACACCTGTCTGACGGTGTGTACTATAGGATACCTGTCTGACGGTGTGTACTATAGGATACCTGTCTGACGGTGTGTATTACAGGATACCTGTCTGACGGTGTGTACTATAGGATACTTATCTGACGGTGTGTACTATAGGATACCTGTCTGACGGTGTGTATTATAGGATACCTGTCTGACGGTGTGTATTATAGGATACCTGTCTGACGGTGTGTACTATAGGATACCTGTCTGACGGTGTGTATTATAGGATACCTGTCTGACGGTGTGTACTATAGGATACCTGTCTGACGGTGTGTACTATAGGACACCTGTCTGACGGTGTGTATTATAGGATACCTGTCTGACGGTACTATAAGATACCTGTCTGACAGTGTGTATTATAGGATACCTGTCTGACGGTGTGTATTATAGGATACCTGTCTGACGGTGTGTATTATAGGATACCTGTCTGACGGTGTGTACTATAGGATACCTGTCTGACGGTGTGCACTATAGGATACCTGTCTGACGGCGTGTACTATAGGATACCTGTCTGACGGTGTGTACTATAGGATACCTGTCTGACGGTGTGTACTATAGGATACCTATCTGACGGTGTGTACTATAGGATACCTGTCTGACGGTGTGTATTATAGGATACCTGTCTGACGGTGTGTACTATAGGATACCTGTCTGACGGTGTGTACTATAGGATACCTGTCTGACGGTGTGTATTATATGATACCTGTCTGACGGTGTGTACTATAGGATACCGGTCTGACGGTGTGTACTATAGGATACCTGTCTGACGGTGTGTGCTATAGGATACCTGTCTGACGGTGTGTACTATAGGATACCTGTCTGACGGTGTGTATTATAGGATACCTGTCTGACGGTGTGTATTATAGGATACCTGTCTGACGGTGTGTACTATAGGATACCTGTCTGACGGTGTGTATTATAGGATGCATGTCTGACGGTGTGTATTATAGGATACCTGTCTGACGGTGTGTACTATAGGATACCTGTCTGACACTGTGTACTATAGGATACCTGTCTGACGGTGTGTATTATAGGATACCTGTCTGACGGTGTGTATTATAGGATACCTGTCTGACGGTGTGTATTATAGGATACCTGTCTGACGGTGTGTACTATAGGATACCTGTCTGACGGTGTGTATTATAGGATACCTGTCTGACGGTGTGTACTATAGGATACCTGTCTGACGGTGTGTACTATAGGACACCTGTCTGACGGTGTGTATTATAGGATACCTGTCTGACGGTACTATAGGATACCTGTCTGACAGTGTGTATTATAGGATACCTGTCTGACGGTGTGTATTATAGGATACCTGTCTGACGGTGTGTATTATAGGATACCTGTCTGACGGTGTGTACTATAGGACACCTGTCTGACGGTGTGTACTATAGGATACCTGTCTGACGGTGTGTACTATAGGATACCTGTCTGACGGTGTGTATTATAGGATACCTGTCTGACGGTGTGTACTATAGGATACTTATCTGACGGTGTGTACTATAGGATACCTGTCTGACGGTGTGTACTATAGGATACCTGTCTGACGGTGTGTATTATAGGATACCTGTCTGACGGTGTGTACTATAGGATACCTGTCTGACGGTGTGTATTATAGGATACCTGTCTGACGGTGTGTACTATAGGATACCTGTCTGACGGTGTGTACTATAGGACACCTGTCTGACGGTGTGTATTATAGGATACCTGTCTGACGGTACTATAGGATACCTGTCTGGCAGTGTGTATTATAGGATACCTGTCTGACGGTGTGTATTATAGGATACCTGTCTGACGGTGTGTATTATAGGATACCTGTCTGACGGTGTGTACTATAGGATACCTGTCTGACGGTGTGTACTATAGGATACCTGTCTGACGGTGTGTACTATAGGATACCTGTCTGACGGTGTGTATTATAGGATACTTGTCTGACGGTGTGTACTATAGGATACCTGTCTGACGGTGTGTACTATAGGATACCTGTCTGACGGTGTGTATTATAGGATACCTGTCTGACGGTGTGTACTATAGGATACCTGTCTGACGGTGTGCACTATAGGATACCTGTCTGACGGTGTGTACTATAGGATACCTGTTTGACGGTGTGTACTATAGGATACCTATCTGACGGTGTGTATTATAGGATACCTGTCTGACGGTGTGTACTATAGGATACCTGTCTGACGGTGTGTGCTATAGGATACCTGTCTGACGGTGTGTAGTATAGGATACCTGTCTGACGGTGTGTATTATAGGATACCTGTCTGACGGTGTGTACTATAGGATACCTGTCTGACGGTGTGTACTATAGGATACCTGTCTGACGGTGTGTATTATAGGATGCATGTCTGACGGTGTGTATTATAGGATACCTGTCTGACGGTGTGTACTATAGGATACCTGTCTGACACTGTGTACTATAGGATACCTGTCTGACGGTGTGTATTATAGGATACCTGTCTGACGGTGTGTACTATAGGATACCTGTCTGACGGTGTGTATTATAGGATACCTGTCTGACGGTGTGTACTATAGGATACCTGTCTGACGGTGTGTACTATAGGATACCTGTCTGACGGTGTGTATTATATGATACCTGTCTGACGGTGTGTACTATAGGATACCGGTCTGACGGTGTGTACTATAGGATACCTGTCTGACGGTGTGTGCTATAGGATACCTGTCTGACGGTGTGTACTATAGGATACCTGTCTGACGGTGTGTATTATAGGATACCTGTCTGACGGTGTGTATTATAGGATACCTGTCTGACGGTGTGTACTATAGGATACCTGTCTGACGGTGTGTATTATAGGATGCATGTCTGACGGTGTGTATTATAGGATACCTGTCTGACGGTGTGTACTATAGGATACCTGTCTGACGGTGTGTACTATAGGATACCTGTCTGACGGTGTGTACTATAGGATACCTGTCTGACGGTGTGTACTATAGGACACCTGTCTGACGGTGTGTATTATAGGATACCTGTCTGACGGTACTATAGGATACCTGTCTGACAGTGTGTATTATAGGATACCTGTCTGACGGTGTGTATTATAGGATACCTGTCTGACGGTGTGTATTATAGGATACCTGTCTGACGGTGTGTACTATAGGACACCTGTCTGACGGTGTGTACTATAGGATACCTGTCTGACGGTGTGTACTATAGGATACCTGTCTGACGGTGTGTATTATAGGATACCTGTCTGACGGTGTGTACTATAGGATACTTATCTGACGGTGTGTACTATAGGATACCTGTCTGACGGTGTGTACTATAGGATACCTGTCTGACGGTGTGTATTATAGGATACCTGTCTGACGGTGTGTACTATAGGATACCTGTCTGACGGTGTGTATTATAGGATACCTGTCTGACGGTGTGTACTATAGGATACCTGTCTGACGGTGTGTACTATAGGACACCTGTCTGACGGTGTGTATTATAGGATACCTGTCTGACGGTACTATAGGATACCTGTCTGACAGTGTGTATTATAGGGTACCTGTCTGACGGTGTGTATTATAGGATACCTGTCTGACGGTGTGTATTATAGGATACCTGTCTGACGGTGTGTACTATAGGATACCTGTCTGACGGTGTGTACTATAGGATACCTGTCTGACGGTGTGTACTATAGGATACCTGTCTGACGGTGTGTATTATAGGATACTTGTCTGACGGTGTGTACTATTGGATACCTGTCTGACGGTGTGTACTATAGGATACCTGTCTGACGGTGTGTATTATAGGATACCTGTCTGACGGTGTGTACTATAGGATACCTGTCTGACGGTGTGCACTATAGGATACCTGTCTGACGGTGTGTACTATAGGATACCTGTTTGACGGTGTGTACTATAGGATACCTATCTGACGGTGTGTATTATAGGATACCTGTCTGACGGTGTGTACTATAGGATACCTGTCTGACGGTGTGTACTATAGGATACCTGTCTGACGGTGTGTATTATATGATACCTGTCTGACGGTGTGTACTATAGGATACCGGTCTGACGGTGTGTACTATAGGATACCTGTCTGACGGTGTGTGCTATAGGATACCTGTCTGACGGTGTGTGCTATAGGATACCTGTCTGACGGTGTGTATTATAGGATACCTTTCTGACGGTGTGTATTATAGGATACCTGTCTGACGGTGTGTACTATAGGATACCTGTCTGACGGTGTGTACTATAGGATACCTGTCTGACGGTGTGTATTATAGGATGCATGTCTGACGGTGTGTATTATAGGATACCTGTCTGACGGTGTGTACTATAGGATACCTGTCTGACACTGTGTACTATAGGATACCTGTCTGACGGTGTGTATTATAGGATACCTGTCTGACGGTGTGTACTATAGGATACCTGTCTGACGGTGTGTATTATAGGATACCTGTCTGACGGTGTGTACTATAGGATACCTGTCTGACGGTGTGTACTATAGGATACCTGTCTGACGGTGTGTATTATATGATACCTGTCTGACGGTGTGTACTATAGGATACCGGTCTGACGGTGTGTACTATAGGATACCTGTCTGACGGTGTGTGCTATAGGATACCTGTCTGACGGTGTGTACTATAGGATACCTGTCTGACGGTGTGTATTATAGGATACCTGTCTGACGGTGTGTACTATAGGATACCTGTCTGACGGTGTGTACTATAGGATACCTGTCTGACGGTGTGTATTATAGGATGCATGTCTGACGGTGTGTATTATAGGATACCTGTCTGACGGTGTGTACTATAGGATACCTGTCTGACGGTGTGTACTATAGGATACCTGTCTGACGGTGTGTACTATAGGATACCTGTCTGACGGTGTGTATTATAGGATACCTGTCTGACGGTGTGTATTATAGGATACCTGTCTGACGGTGTGTACTATAGGATACCTGTCTGACACTGTGTACTATAGGATACCTGTCTGACGGTGTATTCTCGTGAAAATATCGATATTCTGTCACACTCGTGAAATATATGTTATATTAAAATTGAAACCTTTCAATATTCTCTATATTTGTTATGGGTAAGTTTGTTAGGGCGAAATATCTTTATCAAACCAAATAAACCATTCGCTGTTGTGAGGACGAAATATCTGAAACAAACCAATTTAACCATCAGCTGTTTTGAGGACGAAATATCTCAAACAAACAAAATTAACCATGAGCTGTTGTGAGGAATATTTCAAGCAACTCAAATTAGCAATAAGGTGTTGTGAGGAGATATCTTAAACAAACCAAATTAATCGTTAGGTGTTTTTTTTGTACATCAATGACCTGCCAGGTGTTGTCTATGTCAATGCCCTACTGTTTGCTGACGATACGAAAATGTAGAAAGACCACAGGGTAACCATAGATCTTCAGTGGGACCTAGACAACTTACAAGAATGGTCGGATACCTGGCTGCTAAAATTCCAACAGGACAAATGCAAAACAATAAATAGGAAAGAAAAATAGCTCAAACAATTTACATTGATATCAGAATGTTGATGGTCTGAGAACAATAGTAATTTTATCAGAGGAAACGGAAGAGAAAGGCCTTGGAATAATTGTCTATAATAAATTAAACTTTAAAAATAATCTACAAACAGCCGTAAGCAAAGCGAATCGAATACATGGAGCCATCAGAAGATCATACACACACTTGTATAAAAAATCGTTCTGCTTACTGTATAAGGCTTTAGTTCAACACGATTTAGAATATGGAGCATGCATATGGAAACCATACAAACAACAGGACATTGATCTGCTTGAAAACATTCAAAGGCGAGCTACGAACTTATTACAATATATGTACCAGGAATGAAAGATATTTCGTATGAAGAACGATTACGCCGCCTTAAACTCCTATCGTTACTTTATCGTCGTAACAGGGGCGATATGATTGAAGTTTTCAAAATCTTGTATCACATTTTGTATGTGTCAACAGCTTAACGCGGTCTTTTGTCAATAAAGCAAGAGAGAAGGACCCGGATACATTCACTCAGCCTTGAAAAATCGAGAAGTAGACTGGACATGAGGAAATACACGTTCATTCAAAGAATTGTGGACAGCTGGAACTCTTTGCCAGAAACTGTAGTTCTAGCTCCAAATTTAATCAGCTTCAAAAACCTCGTGGACAAATTTTGGAGTAAAGTCACAAAATAAACACAAAATATCTTTATTTGAATATTATATGGACAACGATCTGAACATAGAGGCAATTATGCCTGCGTTCAGAATATACTAAGCTATACTAAGTTATCTCAATCAAACCAAATTAACCTTTCGCTGTTGTGAGGACGAAATATCTCAATCAAACCAAATTAACCTTTCGCTGTTGTGAGGACGAAACATCTCAATCAAACCAAATTAACCTTTCGCTGTTGTGAAGACGAAATATCTCAATCAAACGAAATTAATTATCAGGTGTTGTGAGGACGAAATATCTCAAACAAACCAAATTAACCTTTCGCTGCAACATGCCCGGTCACATTCAATCGGAATGTAAAGAACGAGATTTGGACCAATACGGCGAATACGCTGAAGATATAAGAGAAGGCAATAAAGACGGTTCTCACGAGTCGGACAATGAAACACACGAAACTATCACGGACAATAGACAAAAAATGCAACATAAGCCAATATCGCTAATACTTGGTGCGTCTAACGCGAAGCGAATCAAATTCAAGGCAAAGAATGTTGTAAACGCTTCGGTCTCAGGTGCTTCTCTAGCGAATATCGACCAATCACTGGAAACATCATTGTCATATGTAGGGGAGGATGCTTACATTAAAAACGTCACCGTTTGCCTTGGTACCAATGACGTTACAAGAAATCAAGATGACACAGACCAAATTGTAGTTGATCTTACAGCGGCTATAAATAAAATTGAATACCAATTTCCAGACGTTCCTATTGGAATTTGTGGAATTATACCAAGGAAAGGTAATAGTGAGAAAGAATCCTTTCTCAATGATGTCGCAGAGAACGTCAATAGTTTTGCAGAAAAAATGTGTAAAAAGAAACCTCTGCTGGAATACGTAGATACACAGCGCCTCTTCACCAATGCAGGGAAAGTAATCGACACCCTTTACGACCCCTTTGATGCTGCAGGAATTCATATAAGTGAACAAGGTGTTGTTAAAATGCGCAATAAAATATCAACTTTCATGAACAAACCGGTAGATAACTCAGGTCCCATTACTGGAACTCCAGTTAATAGAAAGCGCAACATTAGTGCAGCTACACCTCCATCAGCAGAACGTCAGCAAAGAAAGATACAAAAGTATGGAACACCGGGTACACCAGAAAATGTTTAAAAACTTTTAAAATATTTTTGGGTGTAAATTGTCTTCAGTTGTTTAAACAAAATTATTCAACTAACTTTTTGTACCTTTTATAGAAATCCTATGTCAGTAACTATAGCTTCAATTAATATAAATGGTTTACGAAATGTTGAAAAACGAAATGCTTTTTTCTACTGGTTAATCAAGAAAAAAATCGATATAATTGCATTGCAAGAAACTCACTGTAGTGATAATGATACCAAACTTTGGTCAAAAGAATGGTCGATTTTAGGTGGTGGCAAGAGCCTATGGAATAATGGTACGTCAGCCTCAAGAGGAGTAGCTATCCTTACTAATAGTAGGACAAAAATATTACTAACAGAGCTCAATAGAGATAAAGAAGGACGGTTATTAACATGTAATATAAAAAGCGATGATAACGACCTTTTTAATTTAGTTAACCTGTATGCACCAAACAATTGCACGGAACGTAATCAATTTACAAGAAAAACTATAAATAAACATTCATGCAACAGTAGTTACGTATATGCAGGAGATTTTAATTGTACATTAAATAATCAGATGGATAGATACCCACATAAAAACACGGATGACTCAACTGCCGCAAATCTAAACTTTTTCATTGAATCTTTCCAACTGATAGATATTTGGAGACTACGCAATCCGTTAAAATCTGATTACACTTTCAGAAGAGGCATTTCGAAATCAAGAATTGACATGTTCCTCATAACATCAGATATTGAAAGTGATACAATCAGCACAGATATTAAGCCTTGTGTTCATAGTGACCATGATATGATCACAATTAGAATAAAGTTAAATAAAACAACAACTGGTCCGGGCACGTGGAAAATGAATGTAAATACCATACAAAATGATTATTTTAAAAATACCTTTCAAGCCTTTTGGAGGCACTGGACTACAGAAAAACGTAAATTTAACAATTTGAAAGATTGGTGGGATATTGCTAAAATTAAAATAAGAGAAATCACAATATCTATTTCGAAGATTAAAAAAACACCGGATAGAATCATTGATGAATTGGAAAACGAACTAAGAAAACTAACAAAGGAAGACACCGTGTGTAATGATAAAATCAATAAGTTATCTAATACCTTAAGAGAACATTATAGTCAGAAAGCAACTGAATTGAGAGTTAGAGCAAGAGTGCAAGAATATGAAGAAAATGAAAGATCAACCAAATACTTCTTCAACCTAGAAAAGCAACGCGCAAAAGAGAAATTATGGCATAAAATTAAAACAGCTGAAGGGATTTATAAAGTGGACTTACAGTCTATACAAAAAGAACAAATACGATTTTACAAACAACTCTTTACTTCTGAGGGGTGGGATAGAGAAGCCGCAGATAAGTTGCTAGAAAACGTGCAGAAAAAAATTACTGATGAACAGAACTTGTATATGGAGTATGAATTAGAAGAAAACGAATTATTAAAAAGTATCAGTGAAATGAAGAAGAATAAATCACCAGGAGAAGATGGTATTACTGCAGAGTTTTATCAAATTTATTGGTATGTTATCAAGAATGATTTCATTGAACTTGTTAACGAAATATGTAGAACTAATAAACTATCTGAATCACAATCTAAAGGAATACTAACACTATTGTACAAAAAAGGTGAGAGAGAGGATATAAAGAATTGGAGGCCGCTAACAATGTTAAATGTAGACTATAAGATAATTGCAAAAACTTTGGCTAATCGAATTAAAAAAGTGCTTCCTGATATTATTCATCCGGATCAGAAAGGGTTCGTCCCGGGGAGAAATATTGCTGATGCTAACAGATTAATACAAGATGTTTTTGACTATAGTAATTTAGAAAATAAAGAGGGCGCTGTTATCTTCTTAGATCAGCAAAAGGCGTTTGATAGAGTTGAATGGGGATGGCTTGATAAATGTCTTGAGAGGTTTAATTTTGGAACGAAAATGAGGGGATGGGTACAAATGCTGTTAAAAGATGCAAAAACTTGTATTAAAACCAATGGTTTCATTTCTGAGTACTTCAGCATCTCTAGATCTGCTAGACAGGGCTGCCCAATCGCGCCGATTTTATATATTATGCAAGCAGAGCCTTTAGCATGTTCGATTAGAAAAAACAATAACATAAAAGGAATAACACTGCCAGGTCAAATCGAAACAAAGATTAATATGTTTGCGGACGACACCCAACTGTTTGTCAACGATGAAAGTTCAATAACAGAGTCATTCAAACTTTTAGGGGAGTATGAAAAGGCATCTGGTTCTAAAGTAAACCTACAAAAAACCACCGGAATTTATCTGGGACGATGGAAAAACAATATCCCACGTTACACAGCAATAAACTGGACAATATCTTATATCAAAACACTTGGCGTTAACCATGGACATGCAATAGACGACGACGCAATATGGAAGGAAAAAATAAAAAAGATTAACAGTTGTGTGCAAATTTGGAAAACAAGAAACCTGTCTTTGTTTGGTAAAAATATCATTATTAAATCACTTATCATATCTAAAATAGGTTTCGAAATAGACGCCCGTGGCATACCTGAAAAATTCTTGAAGGAAATAAATACAATCATATGGAAATTTGTTTGGGATGGGAAGGTGGAAATGGTTTCCCGTAATGTAGTCCGCTCCCAGAATTCAAGGGGTGGAATGGATATTATGGATGTAAATATGTTTACACTGAGTAAGCAGATAAAACTTATGTATAAAATATTGCAAACTAACACAAGTGCGTGGAATGCCATTGGGCAGTATTGGCTCCATTCATTAGATGAGAAGTATGATATAAATTTCATGCTATGTAAATGTTCTGATATTAGCTCTTTAAATCTTAATCACATGTCTCCGTATTATAAAAACCTATTATCAGCATGGTCAATGTTTCTAAGAGTAAATAAACCTAATAGTACAGGAGAACTTTTAAAACAAGAATTATTTGGCAATCATCTGATTGTTTTTAACAGAAAATCATTATTTTATAGTTCATTTTCAAAAAGTGGAATCCACACCATAGGAGATTTATGGGATTCAACACATAAAAGGTTTAAAAATGATGAACATATTTATGAAAGATTAAGGGATAAAAGAAATTGTATATCCGAGTTGGCAAAACTCAAATTTGCGATACCGGATAGTTACAAAAGAATATTAAGAGAGGAAGATACTATTGTTCATGATGCGTGTGGATTAACAGTCGACAGTACATTGAATATCTTAGATCAACACAACACTCAAATTATTCCTAATAAACTAAAACTGAAGAAAGTATGTACGAAACTAAATGGTAATAATGAACCCAAGGTTCAGACCAAATGGGAAAATATTTACCGAAAGCAATTTCTATGGAAAGATATATGGCAAAACTGTTTCAATATATTAACATGTCTAAAAATTAAAGAATTTCAGTGGAAATGTTTGCATCAATGTATATATACTGAAATGATGATACAAAAATTTGGAAACTCTTACGGAAAATGTCATTTTTGTAAGACCGAAAATGAAGATTTACAACATTTATTCTTTAGATGTGAATATACTAAAATTGTTTTGAATTATGTAGACACTTTAATGAAAGACATTGTACCTGGATATAATACTACCATTCTTGATAAAGAAGAGAATATAACTCTTGGTTACCCAGGTGCTGACAATTTCACTATTTTGACAAATACTATCATTTGTGTCATGAAATGGACATTATGGAAATGTAGAAATGACATTAAATATAACAACAATCATCCAAACTTAGACATAGCAAAATTAAAATTCAGAAGACAGCTAAAAAATGAGCTTTGGTGTTATTGCAAATCGAAACAGAAGAAAATAATTCCTGTTAATATTGTAACTCTAATGTATGAAAATATAATATAAAATATTTCTATATTTCTTTTGTTGCATTGCATTGCCTGTTATGTTTTATACAATGGACTTTATATTATTATATAACAGGCATGCATAAGACAATCTTTCATACATGAAAAGAAAATGTAATCTTTAAGTGATTGCTTTCATTATTAAATAAAACAATAACTTATGCACTGTGCTGATTATTGAGGATGAAAAACCAGAGCAAATTATCCTTATGAATTGAATATCTTTATTTCCTCCAACAAGTGAAGATTATGAAAAATAATACAATATTGAAATATATATGACATTTACGTGTCTTTGATATATTATTGATATTTACATTACAATTTGTTCCCTTTAATTCATAACATTTCTCGTCACGTTCAAATGTTATTATCGATTAATTGAACTATTTCTTGACTTTATATATATATATTCACACAGTTCCAATATAGATACACCTCTACAGTCGGTGTAACCAATACGTTAATGCTGGTTTCATTTTGTAAAACGTTTTCGCAGACTCCAACATGAGTAGTTTCCAATGTTCAGGACTCACTGTCAATGCCATAGTTTCTCCTCCAAGTAGAAAATGTGTAAGTCTATCATCGTCACCCAAAATATTGACACTCTGTACAACCGGAAGTAGATTTACTATTAATGTTTGTAGAGCGTCTCTTACATCAAAATAAACTCGACAGTCTATTATTATGTGCTTCACGATGTCATTAACGTGTTCTTTACAAGAGTCGCACAGACAACTGGTAATGGGTAGTGATCCGAGTTTAATTAGGAATCCAAATTCTAGGACCATATCGGGTAACGCTAAGCTCAACAGCCAAAGTTTATGTGGAGATATTCGTATATGTATATTTCGGAAGCGATTCAGATCTGTCCGCCGCATTATACGCTCTTTCCAATCTCGTTCCGCAGTATTTTGAATAGTATTTCTCACTGTGTATTTCCAAGCAAGTTTACTAGGGAAGCATCCATACTTAATAAAACTGTTTAAGAATTCTTCTAGGCCATATTTGTAAAGTGTAGTTATCATTGTCCGGAATATTTCCGTGCATTCCGCAAGACCAAAAGTGAGAAAAATTCCTATATTAAAGTTTAACAGCTGTTTATGAATTTTTGATGTATCTGTTAAACAAAGTCTTCCAAAAAACAATAATCTATGTCTATCTATATAATGCATCATTCTACATATTCCAAGAGTTTCTGTAGTGCTTTCAGACGGTGAGTTTTTATCAAACCCTTGCAGAATGCGACAGCATTTCCTTTGCGTTATTTCAAGTTTGTCCAGATATGTGCCTCGTGTCTCTCCCCACATCTCACACGCGTACATTCCAGTTGGTACAATCACGCGTTTCCAAATAGTGGCAGACGCTATCGGATTAATGTCCCCAAACCGGAGACCGATATCCCGCAGCGAGTGGAAAGACTTCCGTAATTTTCCGCATGCCCTTTCTATTAACTTATTTAGAGGATGCATATTTGAGATAATAGTTCCTGCGTAAATTACACTTTCTTTTGCTTTGATTTTGCTCCCACCTATGTACAATTCCATACTTTCTTGCTGATTTCTTTGATTGAACACGACTATCGCACTTTTCTCAGCGTTATATTTCAATTGCCATTTGAAGGCATATGTCCTTGACACTTCCAATAATTCTTGTAGGCCGGATTTGGATGATGATATCAAGCAAGTATCATCAGCCAACAGAAGACCAGGGATATGCCTGTCTGCGATGTTAATTCCACATTTTGTCTCACATAGGTTATTCATTAAACCATCTATATACAATTTGAACATAAATGCGCTCAATACTTTTCCCTGACCGACCCCGCGCGTCACTTGAACGTAGTCGCTAAATTCACCCTTCAGTCGAATACATACTGTTGTGTCCATATAGGAGTTGAATAAAACTTTCCATAGGTTCCCTTGAATACCAAGTTCGTATAATTTATGAAATAATCCATTTAGCCATATCCTGTCGAACGCCTTTTCATTATCAAGAAAGGCGATATAAAGTGGGGATTTCCTTTCAGAAAAGAATGACACAGTTTCTTTTAACGTGAATATTGCAGGAATCGAGCCCATGTCCTTTCTGAAGCCAAATTGTAGAGGGTGTGGGAAATTGATCTTTTTCTGTATAACCCATTGTTCCATTCTTTCCAGCAAAACTTTTTCAAAAAGTTTACCAATTGACGATGTCAGTGTAATTCCTCTAAAATTTGATGGGTCGGAAGGATTTTTATTTCCTCCTTTGAAAATTGGTATGACAGTTCCTTTCTTAAATGACTGTGGGACGTATTCTGTAGACAAAATGAAATTGAAAAGAACGCATAATGATTTTGTGAGAGTTTGTCCACCATATTTCAAATGTTCATTACATATACCATCATGTCCGGGGGATTTACTAAATTTTAATTTTCTTATTTGGTTTTTCAGTTCGTTTTCTGTTATTTCGTTTTCAAGCGTATTTTCAGTTCGCGACGATGGTAATAGGAGATACTCTCGAATTCTCTCATCCATTTCAGCTTTAAAGTTTTCATCAAACAAGTCATCCGGATCCGGCGATAAGAGATCGCCATAGTATAGAGCCCACAGTTCACACTTACTCCGATCATCTGTTGCCACCTTGTCCCTGTATATGAGAGGGTTGTCATTTGGCGTCTTTCCGCGTTGTTTTCGTACTGTTCTGTAGAAATCCTGGATGTCGACCTCAGCGGATTTCACTATTTCATCCTCTTTTTCTTTTTTCCATTTCTTTTCGGCATATCGTTTTTGTTTACGAAATTCTCGTTTCATGTCCTTGTATGTTTTGTATGTAGTTGCGTCGGAGTCTGCCCTTGGCTTCCCATCGGCTTTCCATTCTCTTCTGGCTTGACGCATACTGAAATGATGATGATTTAATTGATGTTTTGTCCAGTACGGATTTAAATGAGTTTTAAATGTTCCGATAGGAATGTTCTCGGCAGATGCCACTGTCATCGCACGTATAATATTTTCAACGTAGCTGTCTATAAATGCCGGGGGACATTTAAAGTTATAGTCGTCTAACGAGTTTAATTTTAGTAACAACTGTTCAAGTTCTTCAGAATAAAGATTTAATTGTATTCTCGACGCTTTTTGCCATTTAGGATATCCTTCCTCGTTTAGTTTTTCTTTTTTCGGAAAGGCTGACTCATCAATCATAGCAAGTACGGGAAGATGGTCGGAAACTGCATATGAGCATGTACCGTCAATTTCACATGATTTGATAAAACTTGATATGTACGACGGGATAGCGATATAATCGATCAAGGTTTTCGAAGTGCGGTTTTTGTTTGTCCATGTATATGAAGGACCTGTCCGAACAGGAAGATTCGCAACATTAACCATATTCCTGTCAGTTAAATGTTGAAGCAGTACACTAGCCCTTTGGTTGACAAATGATGTGTCCGCGTTTAGATCCCCACATATGAGTGTTGTTCCTTGTACATAACATTGGTCATATAATGCAAAGAGTTCATACAAACTGTTACAATATTGTTTGTCGGTTCTATTGCTAGACGGGAGTAGCGCTCCAATCACAAACACATTTTCAGTTGTTTGGCTGCTTAAGCAAACAGCTGTAACATTTTCCATATCATCAGTATTTAGTTGACGTACCGAGTTAAATTTTGAGGTCCTTGTCAATATTGCTGTTCCTCCAGAACCGCGTAAAGATATATTACCACGTTTAATGTTCCCGACAGCCTTAAAGTCTGTATCGATGTGTTTCAAAAAGTCAAAATTTTCTTCATTAAGCCAGTGCTCACAAATCACACATATGTCTGTACTTCTTAAGTGATTCGCTAAGTATGATGTTCCATGCATCACACCTCTTGCATTCCATGTACTCAAGTTTATCATTATTTGAGATAATACAAGTATGATGACAGAATACGTTGTATATTTACTAATAAGCATCATTGAGTATGTCCTCCGTTTTCATTAGTTCCACGGGAAATCCATTCTCGACAAGTAACTCCATCGGGCCAAAAATAAGGATCTAAAACCACCGATGTATCTCTTGCTGCAACATTCACTTTAACTGTAAACGCTGGTAGTCGAAATCTGGCTGTTTCCTTCATCTTTAACAACTTTACAAAGGTTACTGTCACTCCATTTGCGCTGCAGTGCTCTCGAATCCCTTGCTCGACCACCTCAAACGGCCTATCCGCTGTAATGTTTGCAAGAACTAAACGAGTTACTCGACGTCGAATTATACCCGTAAATGAACTAATGTATGAAAATATAATATAAAATATTTCTATATTTCTTTTGTTGCATTGCATTGCCTGTTATGTTTTATACAATGGACTTTATATTATTATATAACAGGCATGCATAAGACAATCTTTCATACATGAAAAGAAAATGTAATCTTTAAGTGATTGCTTTCATTATTAAATAAAACAATAACTTATGCACTGTGCTGATTATTGAGGATGAAAAACCAGAGCAAATTATCCTTATGTATGTATGTATGTATGTATGTATGTATGTATGTATGTATATATGTATGTATGTATGTATGTATGTATGTATGTATGTATGTATGTATGTATTTACATGTATGTATTTACATGTATGTATGTTTGTATGTATGTATGTATGTATGTATGTATGTATGTGTGAATGTATGTATGTTTGTGTGAATGTATGTATGTATGCATGTATGCATGTATGCATATATGTATGTATGTATGTATGTATGTATGTATGTATGTATGTATGTATGTATGAATACGTGTGTGTATGTATGCACATTTGCTTACTTGAAACAATAATGTGGTCAAAGATTTAAAAAAAAAACATTTCTCAAGTACTCTGAGTGCAAAAAAAAAAAAAAAAAAAAAAACCTTTCGCTGTTGTGAGGACGAAATATCTCAATCAAACCAAAGTATTTAACCATTAGGTGTGCATGTTGTGAGGACGTACAATGTAATATCTCAAACAAACCGAATTAACCATCACATGGTAACATTTTACTTTCCGTTTCGATTATATCATATTATGATAGGTCGACTGTTTTACATTATCTACATCGAATTGAAAACATAATGTATAACCAATATTAATTTCCTTGCTTCATCACTCTCGTGTACAAGCCCGAGTCGGGCCTACACCTTTCGTCCGTGTACAAGCCCGAGTCGGGCCTACACCTTTCGTCCGTTTGATAGAGATGTCCGTAATTTCCTTCATTCAAACCACCCACGTGATCGTACACGTCGGCCGACACATCATCGTATTTCTGGTGTAGAACACCATAGTCGTCGGTCTGAATATCCATGTTTGGTGCGTGGTCATACGTGTCATTCGCTGATTCAACGTCACTGTGTCTGTGTTTAAAATGGTCGTACATATTTGTCTCCTCAGACTCCACACTACTAAGTCCATTTTCTCCATCAAACTTAGCGGTGTGTTCCTCTTGAAGATAGATAGGATTTTGAAACCGTCCGTTATCACGTGACTTACCCCTTAGTGACTGATCCGCGTGTGACGCGAGGCCAACATTATCCGACAGTTGTATATCCTTATTGTTTGTTTTTTTCATAGATCGGATTTTCCTGACACACACTACTAGTATTATCACGATCAACAACACTATAACACCAGATATGGCTACAGCTACAGCTATCACCACAACGTTTCCATGGTGACCACTTCTGTCCTCTAGTGACCTTACCGTGGATGTTAACACTTTGGGTGTGGTATGTATAACATCCGAGGACGTTGATTTGGACGCATCATTCGCATTTGTTGTTCTAGGAGATGGAGTGGCTGACGTTGTTGTCATTCGGAACACCTCGGGTTTTATTTTACATTTGACACCTGTAGAGGTAGTATTGATTTCAGGTGTTAGTATCTGACAATGTGATACATCTGTGTCGTTTTCTGATGCCAAGCCGTAAAACGTTCCTGTCCAGAATGAGACGTTATTCGAACTGTGAATTACACTGAAGTTTATCCTGGCAATTTGTAAGTCACGGGATTCGCAAGTCTTTACAGCTTCTGTCCAGTTCTTCTTCTCATCCTGGTAGATTTGGAAATTGTAGTTAGAGTCCGAACAAATAAATGGATGAAGTTCACTACAAGACCTGAACTCAAATTCCAGATCACATCCATTTATCCTCAGTAGCTGACAGCCGATAGCTGTTGTCATTACAGTTTTACAAGTACAGTTCAGGTTATCCGAGAAAGTAAAGTCACCGAATTTACTTCCTGGACATCGAACCTGTGAACAGTATAAAGGATTACCCTCCTCACACATGCATTTTCGGTAGTTTCCCGAAACAGGATGGGCTCCAGAGTAGACGAGTATTAAGGCCTGGATTAACCTGATTGTGGATAAACATGCCATTTTACCTGCGTTTCCCCCCGTAATACATGTAGTCCTAACAGTATACGTGACAACAGAAGGCCGGTCCGAGGTATATTTCCTCTGTACGTCGTTATATAATCAATACCGTTATCAAAAAGAACAGACGATAGTAGTAGATGTTATCACCTTATCAAAAGAAAACATGTCAAACACTTAAAGCCATCTTTATTGGGGTTGTAAAATGTAAAATATCATACATAGATATCCTCTATCTACCATACTTTGTACCTAAATATCCTGTATCTACCATATATAAATATCCTTTATCTTCCATACATAAATGTCCTCTATTTACAATACTTAAATGTTCTATATAATTATATAATACACAAATATCCCAGTTGATTATTGTTGATATAGATATTGAGTAACGGTGATAAAATGACAAGACTGCAGTTCAAATTAGTTCAAATTTTGGTAAGGACCTAATTTGAAATATTTATATTGCGTAGAATGCAGGTCTCTTGTTGTCAGTACCTTTTTTCAAATATTTTCAATAATAAAAACTGATGAAATTTATACAATCAAAGGACTATTTCGCCTCCCCAATCTACATTTGGACATTTCTGTCGACCAATTTTGAAGTTTTATTCACCCGCTAGCGTCAACAGTTTAGGCCCTTGACTTTACTGAATTGTGGAATTGATGGAATGACAAATCAGTTGTGTGGCACATTTTGAATAATTGTCTATTGAAAAGTGCTGAAATAGTTTATGTCATTTGTATGATCTTGCTAAAGCATGACATTGCTTTCATTTAACATTGCTTTAACAGTATAGGTGTTACCCATGAAGCGGTCGACACTGCGGAACACCTGGTCCTATCCACTTTGTAAGATTTGTGTTTCGTATAAAAGATATACATGGACTACACACATGTATCTCGCACCCAAGGGAGGTCGTCCTTAGATGACCGTAGGTAGTACTGTAGTAGGACGACATTTTACAATACATACCTGATGTGTTGTTCAGTATTGCCTTCAAGGTCAGTCCAGGTAGATATCGGCTTCTAAATGTACAGGTGATTTCCCTAACGATTTTATAGCGATAAAGACCTCACGTGACGGTGGTACCCCAAGTGCAATATATTAATCAAAAACATATGATCTACTGAACAAATGTGTTTACATTGTTACATCGCTCCTTTTCATCAGAAGATCGAAATGAAAAATAGCATTAATCATTTATTACTTCAAAACAAACAATCGCATATCACAAACAAACTTATTTTTAATCGATAACTTCAACCTTTAGGTAATTTATATTTCTATATTATTTCTATATTCCTCCATATCATCCTATATTGTCATGTTGTCCTGTTGTTTTTGTCCGCTATCAAGAAAGACGTGTATGGTCGTAAATACTCTCAACTTCAGGTGGACGTTTAGAAATGTTTATGTGATCATACGTGTTGCCTGATTCGCCAGTATGGTCATAAACATCGTCACTATCTCGACGTTTACCAGCATGAAGTCGACCGTATGTGTCATCAGATACACCAATGAAGGTATGGTCATACTCGCTATCATCGTCACGTGGATACACACTGTTTAAATGTCCGTATGTGTCGCTTGCTGTATGATTAAAGGTATGGTCATACTCGCTATCATCGTCATACTTGTTATTGTGTGTGTGAAGTTGACCGTATGTTTCACTCTGATCACCAGTATGGTCATACAAATCCTCACCTGACGCAATGCGTTTAGTTTTCAGTTCACCCAGGTGATTATAAACAGTATATGGTGTACTTATAACCTCCGAATAGCTCTGATCCACTTTATCAGGATTTCTCATTTCTATGTCGTCAGTTTTATTGCTATTTTTAGCAGCAGGAAACTTTTTGAACACTCCACGACGACGTAATAGTAAAATAACAACGACTATGATGATTAACACCGCTATGCCCCCTACCACAGATCCCACCACTGTTGGTACAGACGACTGCTCCGGGCTTGTTGATCGAGATAGATCAAGATTGTTCACACTTTCTTTAAATGTAGTCAAAAGCCCGCTATGAGCTGTTACTACACGTCCATGTCGAGTTGTTTGCTGCTTAGCACTGTTGTTGTCCTGAATAATGTTGTTAGTAATTTGTTGATTTGGTGTCACACCGTCAGTGGTAATTATAGATGTGGTATCTTGGATGCTGAGTTCCGTAGTAGTTTGTGTAGATACAGAAGTGTTTACACATAACACTGGGAGTAAAGTACCACAGGGTAAGACAACAGGTATCAGGTGATTGTTGGTGATGTTGACTGCTACACATCCGTCATTGGTACTCGGGGGATGACCACATAATGTGTACGTCACCGCAAACCCGCCAATCCAGTAGGTGACACTTACATGTCCTCCGAAACTGATGGATGTAGAAGCAAACTGCGAGTTGTATTTGTAGCATTCCGATAGAGAGTGTAACCAATCAAATGATCTCAATATTTCAAAATTTTTGATAGTGTTTGGTGGCTTATAACACAGTGGCTGGTACCTTTCATTACATCTCCTGGCAATTAACTGTTGTTGTGGTTTGTAAGTAACCGCCAGACAGTTACCGTCACCAGATATGTAGCTTGAATCATTTTCCACACTGAATTGACAAATACAGTGATTAGTTACATTGATGGAGTCTATAGCCGTTCCTCTCCCACAATAAGTGTACTTTGTATCGTAACATTCCCTTGCAATACAACCAGAAGTTGTGACTGTAACATCATTGTGTAACGTCCGCTCTCCATGAACACGGGACGTGAAAGTTCTTTTTGGGATGGTTGTGGTGTGATAAACATAATTCAACACTGGATATAAAGTTTACTTATATTTATTAATCCACAGGAAAATCCCGAAGGTACAATACAATCCAATGAAATTTCATCCATCTTCCACACTATCGCCGGCGCATTCACACTTAACAGTTCACACACATTTAAACAAAACTAAGTCCTCACATCCTAAATATGTACATCCAAACGGCACTAAGTCCGTTTAGACTGAAAGCTGCTGGAGAACTCCTTATGCAAAACGCGCAAGTCTTTTTATATCCCCTAAGGGTTAATTAATATGTATGAATTGAGGATGTGGTCAATTGACCAATCCTGACCTTTAACCCGAAATATGGGCGTATCTAAACCCCTATCTCGTCATTTCCAAATATAGCCCTAGGCACTGACCACTGGTCCCACGGACCGTGTGCTACCTAATAACGACTGACTTTCAGGTTCTACCGTTTGGTTATATTTTACCTTGATATAGAATGAAGGGTGTAAACCTAAAACGGGTTAATTAACTACTGATCTAAGGGAAGCAACTCGAATAGATTTGGCTGACTATAGCGTATAGCTTTAACTACTCTAGGTAACTTTGAACACAGAACATATAAAACTTGTCTATTTCCTAGTTCACTACACAACCCCCTTCTTTCGAAGAGTTTGTGTCCCCACAAACGTCATACATAGTTAATAGTTTTCGTAACAAAAGCAATCTATCTATTCTAACGTGAAAACATAAAACATATTAAAATACCATTTTGCGTTTGCATTAACAAAACTTTTCTTACGATATGTACGAGTCTAAACTTCAATGTCAAATATTATTTCCTGACATTGTACACGCATTTTAAAAGGTTTTGGCACTAAAACATTAAACGCACCAAATATTACGTACTTCTTTGCGTAATAAAAATAATGTTTACAAGCCTATAGCTAACATCGATCGCTTACGAGCTCCTGGCGGCTATATATCCGCAAAGTTCAAACAAACATCGTAAAATTAATCTCTACCAAAATATTAACATTCATTTTACTATTTTACCGTAACGTTTCAAAAATGTACCTAGTCTACAAAAACATACAACTCGTACTCTTCGTATACACCTCTATCACACGTTATACCCCTGCACACATAAAACGTCATCAGACTGTATATAAATTCTCCATTTTACATCGATATCTACCTATTTGGCTATATGGACACAATCGAATATCATTTTTCAAGTATATTTCTGATATGAAATAACAAATATATGTATGGTTTAGTTGTAACGTCCTAACCCCCAAGTATACGTATCCACTAATACGATATACTACAATATTGAGATAAAATCCACCCATAACCCTTAATTTGAGTTACATCTAAGATAGAAATCTAACATTGGAGGCAATACTCACAACTATAATATTAATGAACATGCTATTTGTACATTACCTTTGACACAGTGAAATAAATTCCAAAAAATCACATGTATAAATGTGATCCACGGAAACAATAACTAATAATCACAGAGCTACACTCTCTGCATCACTTGTATTAAATTATGCTGTCACTGTAAAGTATCCACGCACGTATGGTCCTTTGGTAATTCTGCATAATTCAGTCCATTTAAAAGTTACTAATCCAAAAGTAACCAATTTTCGTATTTCACTAAATGTTCTAATCCAAGTCGAAAGTTTGAATTAATATCACAGTTCAAACATCAGATCAAAGTATCAACGTTTAAATCCCTTGATAATTGTGCACAGTTCCTATTAAAAAGTTAATAATCCTTTAAAAGTCCTGAATGTTCGCGATTCACAAAACTTTATTCTTTCTCTGGTAATGATCCAAAACAAGAGTTCAACGAACATCACTTTTTGAATTAGATAAGTTTTGTCACTTCACGAAGTTGAAATATTTACTGATTCAAAACAAAATCCAATCTTCATCCCCACTGGGCATGCGTCCATAAAGGGCATCAGTCGCTGATCTTCGTAAGTCCTTTGAAGTTTAAAACTGAGGTCTCTAAGTTTCGATGGCTCGCCCAGTTTGCGTTGTCCTGACAACGAGGGGTGTCCACTACTGGTCAGTTGTTGGACCGGTCGAGTCCAAACGCTTAGGTAAATTCTTGGTAGGGGTGGAAGCTCCCGCTGTGCTGGGGTCGGTCGCGCTGTCCCCAGTACGTGTACCTCCGTAAGACTGTGTATTACAACTGGCTCTGATCTTCCGGAGTAACGAATTCCAAATAACACATCACTAAGCCGTGCGACTACTGTCCACGGTCCGGTCTAATCACGGGCTAACTTAGCCTTAGTTCCCACTAGTATTTAATGTTGGAATCTGCGTATTTTATCTCCAATATCTTAACACATTTTGGTCATGAATATAGCTACCGTTTTCCGTGCCGTACTGAATGATTGGTAAACTTTGTGAACACGTTTACCGAGTTAATTCGAATTATTACTGAGTTCGAATTGAATATTGTTTCCAGTATATGTCCTTTGAAAAACATTAATTTTCACTTATCTTAATGTAAATCCAGAGTTTACAATTAAATGTGACAAAGTTACTAGCATCCGTGTCAAGAATATAAATTCCACTTTCCAAGCTTGGATATCCGAGAATCGGAGCAGATATGTCTTTATTCCAGTTCGTTGAATGCGAACATACACTGAGCATTCCTTAGTCCATAATTTGACCGCTTAAACACCTTTTCCTGGCGAGGTCACGCAGACATTTCGCTATTAGTGCGAAACCGAACATGAATTTCCGATAATTTGACGCAATTCCGAGATCTAACGCTCTATAGCTGCAACTCGTTAATATACAAAACTGGAGCAACATCGCTTCAACTGCCGCGATTTTCGAAGGATTTCCAATGCTATCCTGAGAAACCACCTGTCCTAGGACCTAAACTTCATTGTACAAGAAGTTGCATTATTCGCCTTAAATTTCGCGCGATATCAAGGCTACCAAACAGCGGTCAAACTATACCAAAACTGTTTAAAATCCTTCGCGTACACAATTATTGTCCAGATGAAGCACCATACAGAGGTGTATATATAGTATTATATGCACTAGCTTCCACTTAGCGCCTACTCCATCCTGGAACACATGATTGGCACTATTCAAAGTCCAAAATCATCTACATGTACAAATATCATCCTCACTAGCTGAGACGTAACGAACGCGGACTTGGCTCAATCTGACATCGATGAAAAGAGTCAAATTAACAAATACAAGCGAATTAAACCACAGCTCCACTGAATGCGACCAAATATCATCTATACGACCAAATACGTGTAGGATACACATCATCTGCTATGTTAACACATATTCTCCAGGAATTCTTCATTTTCTATACCAAAACCACGAGCTAAAACTTGTCTCTTCAATTCCACATTTTCACAATTTCTGAATAATGCACATTTCTCCATGACATAAGTAGTTTCAAATCGCGTGCGAAACGGTACTAACACAGGGCGTTCTTCTGGTGTTACATTGTATTCGATGATACGCCAACAGATGTTTCCATCATGGAATTACTCCTGGCCCCAGAGTCTAATTTCCAATTAAGCTAACGGCTATTTTGCTATCAACTTCCTATTCGCGTTGCTTCGAACATCACGAATTTAGCTTTTACATCTTCCTGTCTACGACTTTACGCGGAAGATTTTAAACTTTTCCACTTTCTCCCAATGTCTGTTTTAGCACCACCGTTCGCTTTCCCCGTATGGTCGACCCCATCAACCTTACTGTTTTAGGTCCAGAAATTGGCGATACCTGACCTTGGTTATTCCCTGATTTGAGCCTTCCCGAATCCAGGACTGACACACGATACACTGATCAAGTTCCTGCTCATTTTACTACTTAGTCCGAGAGTTGTCACAATCTATGAACGATCATAGTTTCCTAAAAGGTCAAAAACATGTGTCTAAAATGCTTTATTATGTTATTTAGCAATCTGAAAGTTCTTTGACACCGTCATAGCTTTTATAACCGTTATTCGAAAATATTTCGATGATTTTTTAATGTACTCACGGTTCATTGGATAAAATTTCCTATACATGTCCTGTATATATCCTGTATATAATCCCGGAAAATTGTCGGATTTTAACTTCCAAGTAGCGAAAATATTCACTTTTAATTTCCTAAATACTTCTCCGTTAGGCACTATCAACGCGAGAAAACACAATGAGTTAACTTCCATAGTAACTCGGAAACCACTAGAAAAATCCTCAGCTTCCCGAGGGTAAATATCCTCCGAAAATCCCAGACCTATGTCCTGCATGCATCATATCCCGAGTAAATAGATCTCTCATTACAACTTCAATATAATAGAGAACACAACTGCTAAACACACAGTCAAAACGTTCCATTACTCAACATTTCTTTGTGAAACACAACGATATGATGTGGGTAGCGGAGATAAATCCACAAGCTCGAGGCAAGCACTTCTAGGGTTAAAATCTATTTCCGAACAAAGTTTCCGAATATATGCCGTTCCTTTGTAAATTAGGAGTAACGGACTTAAAACACAGTTTTCGTGCTCTCGATAGCACTACAGGATTTGACGAGTTGTATGAATCCAATCGTACCAAACTCCGTCGAACGAAAGACATCACAGTTTTTCGTAGAATTCTTACATCCATAGTGTTAGTTCCAGTTTATCACAACCACATTTTAAAAACCATCCCACCGCTGCTGCCACCAATTGTAACGTCCGCTCTCCATGAACACGGGACGTGAAAGTTCTTTTTGGGATGGTTGTGGTGTGATAAACATAATTCAACACTGGATATAAAGTTTACTTATATTTATTAATCCACAGGAAAATCCCGAAGGTACAATACAATCCAATGAAATTTCATCCATCTTCCACACTATCGCCGGCGCATTCACACTTAACAGTTCACACACATTTAAACAAAACTAAGTCCTCACATCCTAAATATGTACATCCAAACGGCACTAAGTCCGTTTAGACTGAAAGCTGCTGGAGAACTCCTTATGCAAAACGCGCAAGTCTTTTTATATCCCCTAAGGGTTAATTAATATGTATGAATTGAGGATGTGGTCAATTGACCAATCCTGACCTTTAACCCGAAATATGGGCGTATCTAAACCCCTATCTCGTCATTTCCAAATATAGCCCTAGGCACTGACCACTGGTCCCACGGACCGTGTGCTACCTAATAACGACTGACTTTCAGGTTCTACCGTTTGGTTATATTTTACCTTGATATAGAATGAAGGGTGTAAACCTAAAACGGGTTAATTAACTACTGATCTAAGGGAAGCAACTCGAATAGATTTGGCTGACTATAGCGTATAGCTTTAACTACTCTAGGTAACTTTGAACACAGAACATATAAAACTTGTCTATTTCCTAGTTCACTACAATTGTAACAAACACACCTATCTCCTGTCAGGACGAATCTACTGTAATTACAATATCGTATGCATTCCTTAGCCGGATCTCCAGGTGACGTCATTGCTATTCCGCTGTCATTGTGTTTAAATATTCCAAAGTAACAGCCCCCGAAATTAATCCAAACACGTTTAACGTACGCCCCGATCCACGCCGTCTGATGTGTCCCCAAGACCGTGCTGCCAATATCTTTCTCAGCATCTCCTGTGAGGTCGAGACCTAACATTGAACACCCAAGGTCGCCTGAGGCATCGTTCCATGTTTGTTGTCTGGACAAATAGACCGTTTTGTTGATTTCACATTCACTTTCCACCGACAACAGTAATAAAACACTCAACAGTATCACCCTCATTTCTCTGTATTGTGTGTTTTTACCTATTAAGTAGCGATTGATCTAAAGTCATTCTCTTGTTTTGTCAATCCAAAAAGTGAACACAGTTGGTGGAATGTTTAAAACACTATGCGGATAAACACATGGAACCAAGAAGAGGGAGAGCAAAAGCCAACGTGTTGGTTTATAAACCACCTGATAACGGGTATCTATAAACATTAACAGATCAATAATTACTATAAACTCATTATTTGAGTTTACGATGATAAGTCGCAGGAACCAACTATATTTGTCCGTTATATCAGAAGAAATTTCCGTCAAATCTTCTCGATTACGTCAATTCATAAGTGAAGTATGTAAAAGACACCAAAAAATAGAACATGAACCAATCCTACGCGCGCCCAGATGATAAAAAGAAAAGCATGGGTACAAATGTATGTTTACTGATACCGAGACGATTCATTACCAATTCACGGTGGCTTTTCACGTTCAACCTATCTGTACTTGTTGCCTAACACACTCACGTTGAAGCTGTAAGTCGTAGATAATGTTACGATTTTAACCAATTATTTTCTTTTACTTTAGGCACCAATCAGTGCGTCTAATCAACTTTTGGCTTCTGATGCGTGACTTTGACAACCGTCATTTTTCAAAACAAACCGGTTTGCGCATGCGTGTACGATATGTTTTCTGTGGATCATTTGCATATAGAGAATGGAACACCGCATTAGAGATCCCCCTTAATCAGTGGGGAGTTTCACTGTTTTAACTGCAATCGTAAAGAACTATGGTATTGATTTTCAAATCGTATCATCATTGGGGTATATATTGTCATAATTTATATGTTATGAAAACATAGAGAGTCTTCAACACATGATAAAATGCAAGGCACATGTTATATAATCAAGTAGTTTTCTTCAAATTCTTCAATAAACATTTTAACGCATATGGTATAGATACCAAAAATATAATAATGTTCAGGATTTGACTCAATGATTTAATTACCTAGCAGTAGGCCTACTGATATTGTAATCTATTACTATACTGTTATCTGTAGCGTTTCGTATCCACTGACAAAGATTAGAAACATTGTGTTACTTGTATTCCTCACCTTTATAACCAAGCAGTCCTCGTTATCCAAGGGTCATTAAAACGAATAACTGTACGTAGAATCTAGTTTAGATACTTGAAAAGAGGTACATGTTGTATGACACATATTGGCCTGTTTCGACCTAACATTGATCGTTAAAAAAAAGTGTTAAAAACTCAGTTTTTGAATACAAACCTAAATCTATATCATATACATTTTGTAGTTTTATTTATTAAAAATGTGGTTGTTATTTGCAATCAATATTTCATTAAATGACTGTAAAGTTGCATCATCGGGCCATTTGCAACATTCGAGAGGGGTTTTCCGCATTCAAATCAATTTTGACATAGCTCATATGGTAGAACCACCGCCTAGCACCTGCAGGTTCAGAGTTCGAATCACGAAGATGTGTCTTGGATAAACAAAAATGAGTAGACTAAAATAACCGATTTACCCTATATCATTCAAAGTAAAATATAAACAAACTACCATTGTCGACCAGAGGCATACATGGATGTGTAGTGTAAAATTCCGATTTAATATGTCAATTTTATTTTATTTCATATGGTACCTATAATACATAATCCGTTCACAACGCATAGCGCGCCAATGGACCATGACGATCCATTTTGGTACCGTGGGAATAACTATCAGCTGAAAACGGCCATACGACCATAACGATAAGCGGTTCATACAAGATGTATCGAAGTCAGTTTGGATACGTATCTCATCAGGATATCGGCGGACAACTGTCTTTATTGACTTCCTTGTGTTGCCAGCGTTAATGGAGTCCTTGATATCAGAATCAGACAATGTCAGAAAATGGCAAATCATTCTGTCGTCTGACATCTTACACCGTGTCCAAGCTCCACATCGGGGTCTCAGAACTTGGAACACGGGGGTATCTATTTTGAAGCGGTAGAAAGTAGGTTAGCTTAGGGAAGGTGTTTCTTGTGCCCCAAATACTATCTTCATTTATTTTTAATATAGCGCACGAACCGCAGCGATATTTCAATAATCTTTACCGTCCGTGAATGTGGCTTAATACTGCATGGTTATTTCAAACACCTCTGCACAGTCTGAGCAGTTGGAACAAATTTTTACATTTCACTTTGAAAATTGCCTTTTCTCTTTTCCAAAGCAATTTTTCCTGGCAAACTTATGTTGAAGAAGACGACTTTTATAAGTGAAAAATAGCTGATATTGTGTCGTACTTCTTGAGGTTGTATAATCGCAGAATGAGAAATGTTTATTATCTGCAAATCATGTTGACATGTATTTATATTTACCATACATAAGTATCCTATATATATCATGCATAAATATCTTCTATCTACCATACATAACTGTCCTCTATCTACCATACATAACTGTCCTCTATCTACCATACATAACTGTCCTCTATCTACCATACATAGATATCATCTATCTACCATACATAGATATCCTCTATCTACCATACATAACTGTCCTCTATCTACCATACATAACTGTCATCTTTCTACCATACATAGATATCCTCTATCTACCATACATAACTGTCCTCTATATACCATACATAACTGTCCTCTATCTACCATACATAACTGTCCTATATCTACCATACATAGATATCCTCTATCTACCATACATAACTGTCCTCTATCTACCATACATAACTGTCCTCTATCTACCATACATAAATATCCTCTATCTACCATACATAACTGTCCTCTATCTACCATACATAGATATCCTCTATCTACTATACACAACTGTCCTCTTTCTACCATACATAACTGTCCTCTATCTACCATACATAAATGTCCTCTATCTACAATACATAAATGTCCTCTATCTACCATACATAGATATCCTCTATATACCAACATAACTGTCCTCTATCTACCATACATAACTGTCCTCTATCTACCATACATAACTGTCCTATATCTACCATACATACCTGTCCTCTATCTACCATACATAAATATCCTCTATCTACCATACATAACTGTCCTCTATCTACCATACATAGATATCCTCTATATACCAACATAACTGTCCTCTATCTACCATACATAGATATCCTCTATATACCAACATAACTGTCCTCTATCTACCATACATAGATATCCTCTATCTACCATACATAACTGTCCTCTATCTACCATACATAACTGTCCCCTATCTACCATACATATATATCATCTATCTACCATACATAACTGTCCTCTATCTACCATACATAACTGTCCCCTATCTACCATACATATATATCATCTATCTACCATACATATATATCCTTTATCTACCATACATAACTGTCCTCTATCTACCATACATATATATCCTTTATCTACCATACATAACTGTCCTCTATCTACCATACATAAATGTCCTCTATCAACCATACATATATATCCTCTATCTACTATACACAACTGTCCTCTATCTACCATACACAACTGTCCCCTATCTACCATACATAACTGTCCCCTATCTACCATACATAGATATCCTCTATCTACTATACACAACTGTCCTCTATCAACCATACATAACTGTCCCCTATCTACCATACATAAATATCTTCTATCTACCATACATAACTGTCCTCTATCTACCATACATAGATATCCTCTATCTACTATACACAACTGTCCTCTATCTACCATACATAACTGTCCTCTATCCACCATAAATAGATATCATCTATCTACCATACATACTCGTCCTCTATCTACCATACATAACTGTCTTCTATCTACCATACATAGATATCCTCTATCTACCATACATAACTGTCCTCTATCTACCATACATAACTGTCCTCTATCTACCATACATAACTGTCATCTATCTACCATACATAACTGTCCTCTATCTACCATACATAGATATCCTCTATCTACCATACATAACTGTCCTCTATCTACCATACATAAATGTCATCTATCTACTATACATAACTGTCCTCTATCTACCATATATAGCTGTCCTCTATCTACCATACATAACTGTCCTCTATCTACCATACATAGATATCATCTATCTACCATACATAGATATCCTCTATCTACCATACATAACTGTCCTCTATCTACCATACATAACTGTCATCTTTCTACCATACATAGATATCCTCTATCTACCATACATAACTGTCCTCTATATACCATACATAACTGTCCTCTATCTACCATACATAACTGTCCTCTATCTACCATACATAGATATCCTCTATCTACCATACATAACTGTCCTCTATCTATCATACATAACTGTCCTCTATCTACCATACATAAATATCCTCTATCTACCATACATAACTGTCCTCTATCTACCATACATAGATATCCTCTATCTACTATACACAACTGTCCTCTTTCTACCATACATAACTGTCCTCTATCTACCATACATAAATGTCCTCTATCTACAATACATAAATGTCCTCTATCTACCATACATAGATATCCTCTATATACCAACATAACTGTCCTCTATCTACCATACATAACTGTCCTCTATCTACCATACATAACTGTCCTATATCTACCATACATACCTGTCCTCTATCTACCATACATAAATATCCTCTATCTACCATACATAACTGTCCTCTATCTACCATACATAGATATCCTCTATATACCAACATAACTGTCCTCTATCTACCATACATAGATATCCTCTATATACCAACATAACTGTCCTCTATCTACCATACATAGATATCCTCTATCTACCATACATAACTGTCCTCTATCTACCATACATAACTGTCCCCTATCTACCATACATATATATCATCTATCTACCATACATAACTGTCCTCTATCTACCATACATAACTGTCCCCTATCTACCATACATATATATCATCTATCTACCATACATATATATCCTTTATCTACCATACATAACTGTCCTCTATCTACCATACATATATATCCTTTATCTACCATACATAACTGTCCTCTATCTACCATACATAAATGTCCTCTATCAACCATACATATATATCCTCTATCTACTATACACAACTGTCCTCTATCTACCATACACAACTGTCCCCTATCTACCATACATAACTGTCCCCTATCTACCATACATAGATATCCTCTATCTACTATACACAACTGTCCTCTATCAACCATACATAACTGTCCCCTATCTACCATACATAAATATCTTCTATCTACCATACATAACTGTCCTCTATCTACCATACATAGATATCCTCTATCTACTATACACAACTGTCCTCTATCTACCATACATAACTGTCCTCTATCTACCATAAATAGATATCATCTATCTACCATACATACTCGTCCTCTATCTACCATACATAACTGTCTTCTATCTACCATACATAGATATCCTCTATCTACCATACATAACTGTCCTCTATCTACCATACATAACTGTCCTCTATCTACCATACATAACTGTCATCTATCTACCATACATAACTGTCCTCTATCTACCATACATAGATATCCTCTATCTACCATACATAACTGTCCTCTATCTACCATACATAAATGTCATCTATCTACTATACATAACTGTCCTCTATCTACCATATATAGCTGTCCTCTATCTACCATACATAACTGTCCTCTATCTACCATACATAGATAACCTCTATCTACCATACACAAACATTCAAGATTGTTGTTCAAGTTGTTGTCAGGACCTAGTTGGAAATATGTATGTTGCTTAGAATGCAGAGTCATTGACATTATAATGCACAGTGGTCTTGTTGTCAGTACCCTGTTTTCAATTAATTTCAATAATCAAAATTGATGAAATTTATACAATCAAAGGACTATTGCACCTCCCCAATCTACATTTGGACATTTCTGTCGACCAATTATGAGGTTTTATTACCCGCTAGCGGCAACAGTTTAGGCCCTTGGCATTACTGACAAGTTCTTAATGACAAATCAGCTGTGGCGCATTCTAATTCATTGTCGATTGAAAAGTGCTGAAATATTGTATGTGATTTGTATGTTCTTGCTAAAGCATGACATTGCTTTCATTTAACATTACTTTAACAGTGTAGGTGTAACCGATGAAGCGGTTGACACTGCGGAACACCTGGTCCTATCCGTTTTGTAAGATTTGTGTTTCGTTTATAAGATATACATGGGCTACACACATGTATATCGCACACAAAGGAGGTCGTCCTTATATGACCGTAGGTTGTACTGTAGGACGACGTTATACAATACATACCTGATGTGTTGTTCAGTATTGCCTACACGGACAGTCCAGGTAGATATCAGCTTCTAAATGTACAGGTGATTTCCCTAACGATTTTATACCCTAAGTGCAATAAATTAATCAACAGCCCATGATCTACTGAACAAATGTGTTTACAATGTTAACATCGCTCCTTTTCCTCAGAGGATCGAAATGAAAAATAACATTAATTATTTATTACTTCAAATCAAACAATCGCATATCACAAACAAACTTATTTTAAATCGATAACGTCAACCTTACTGCTAAATGTAGTCAAAAGCCCGCTATGTGTTGTTACTACATGTCCACGTCGAGTTGTTTGCTGCTTTGAACTGTTGTTGTCCTGGATAATGTTGTTAGTAATTTGTTGATTTGGTGTCACACGGTCAGTGGTAATTATAGATGTGGAATCTAGGATGCTGAGTTCCGTAGTAGTTTGTGTAGATAGAGAAGTGTTCACACATAACGCTGGGAGTAAAGTACCACAAGACAACACAACAGGTATCAGGTGATTGTTGGTTCTGTTGACTGCTACACATCCGTCATTGGTACTCGGGGGATGGCCCCATAATGTGTACGTCACCGCAAACCCGCCAACCCAATCGGTACCGTTATGATTTCCCCTCCAGCTGATTGTGCTGTTAGCGAACTGTTTGTTGTGATTATAACATTCTGACAGAGCTGGTGACCAGTTATTTGAACTTGCATCAACATAACCTTGATTAGTACTTGCATTATAACAAAGAGGCCTGTATTTATTATTACAGTTTGTGGCAATCAAAAGTTCTTGTGGTGTGTACGTTACTGCCAGACAGTTGTCTTCACCAAATGCAGAACTTCTATTGTGATCTATACTGAATTGACACATACAATGATTTAATACATTGGCATTACTTACAGCGGTTACATTGCCACAATACATGTACTTTGTATCGTAACATTCCCTTGCAATACAACCAGACGTTGTGACTGTAACAGCATTGTAACAAACACACCTATCTCCTGTAAGGACGAATCTACTGTAATTACAATATCGTAAGCATTCCTTAGCCGGGTCTCCAGGTGATGTCACTGCTTTTCCGTTGTCATTGTGTTTAAATGTTCCAAAGTAACAGCCCTCGAAATTAATCCAAACACGTTTAGCGTGCGCCCCAATCCACGCCGTCTGATGTGTCCCCCAGACCGTGCTGCTGATATCGTCAATATCATTCATGATGTATTTGTCGTGGGTAAGTCGTAACAATGAACATGAACTGTCAGTAGACGCGTCACTCCATGTTTGGTTCCCAGACAAATAGACAGTTTGAGAATTTCCGAAACCACTTTCAAAAGAGAGAAGTACTAGAACGCACAGCATAATTGCCCCCATCTGTCGGTACGTTCTAGTTTGTATATGATGACCCTCGTGTTACATTCGTTATACCTGACGAATTGTACTTTATCTAAGGTTGTTCTCTTATCATATCTAGTAAAGAAGCTAAACAACTTGGCGAACTGTTTAAAACACTAGCCCGGTCGTTTTGACTGTTGTCAGTAGCCATCGACAACCACGAAAAGTTATGAGGTTATTGAGTCCCGCCGGTATGTACAAGAGGCGAGAACCAGGAAGTAGGGAAATAAGAGCAAAGGGCGATTGGCCGGTTTATATAGACGATAAAGTGAAATACATGTATCATAGTGTAACGCAGTTGCGTTCCGCTCGTTTATTTTTGGACTCATTCCGGAAAATTGTAACATCTGGTTACGTAAGATACCCGTGCTGCTGTGGGGTCAATCACTTTTCGTCCAGGTGTCAGCAGGGTAAGTTTTAATCTGTGAAATTAATTAGATAACCGTCGCCCATCCTTTCCTAAATTTCATATTTATTTGTCTGCTGGATATTATTTGTCACTATCGTACATGTATGTTTAGATAGAACTTTGCTTAATTTGAGTCTCGTGTGCCTGTGTCATGTCGGAAGTCAGGTTGTTGCTTGAAGGGATTATTCCATTTTGAGAGCACTCGCGGAGTGGCTAGTGAATATTTCCGCCTCTCGGGCTGTTTCTATACCGGTTAAGGCGAGGGATGGTTGTTGGAAACCTCGTTAGTAGTTACGGGAGAAAAGACGGGTGGTTAGCAAATGTTGTATTCTGACCGGACATGCCACGTGCTTGAGACTCGGGGTAAACTACATTTATTTCATGTATATGGTTAGTTGTGATTAAACGATGGTTGGCATGTGTTTTCGGCTAGACGTATATAATTGTGAATTCCTCACTGTGTCTCTCGGGTATGATTTTGGTACTTTGTTATTTTTACACATGTTAATAAATTGTTGAACTTTATATGACGAGTCTATTTTCTTTCTCGCCAGTTTACTAAATATTGTCTATTACTTGAAAATTCATTTGTATTTGGAATCTGCAAGCGAGAGCGGCAGTCGAACCCTGGGCAAAACTTGGTAGCAGTCCGACACACGTGGCACCCCTGCGGTACACGTGCTGTGCGCGTTACAATAGCATAGAACAAGGCAACATATAATATATTTCTATTGACATATAGATGATTAAAGATTAGAAAGATTGAAAAACAATTCGATTTGTTTACAAAGGGCCATACATATCTACCACGAGTCACGTAACAAACTACGGTAAGGGGTATGGGGTAAATATACTGATACCCTGTACACATGTGGCGCTTGGTTGCTTTATCGTAATATTGATAATTGTCAATTTCATTGTCGGATTATTTACTTGTCTTTGTCATAGATGACATTGATATCGTTCAATAACAACATGACCTATTTGTTCTTATATACCTTATTATGAAATTATCGTTTTTACTCTAGTAAACGCTTGTTATTATTAATAAGGTCTATAAAATATAAACTGTTTAGTTTGTTGTTGTTGGTTTTTTTTTCTTTTCTTCTTTGCACAACAGGGGAAAAATGAAGGATTGTACCTTGGTGATAGCGATAGCGCTCCGTAGAATCTGTTCGTTGCCAACTGCGGGTATACTACCGTATACGCAATCCAAAGGAGGTAACATCCTTATATTTACATTCAGCATACCTGAAAGCACTGGCGAAAATTGTATTAATGTTTCATAACAACATAAGCCTCATCTCAGTGTGTAGTAATGTTGGGGACCGCGCTACCACGGGTAGTACTCTCCATCAGAATTGTTCTTCTCTCTTCTCGTGTTCTTTTAAATAAACACGGTCCATGTAATATTTACATAAATCCAATGTTGTTATGGTCCCCAAAAGTTTCAAAACTTAAGAATCACTACAAAACTCTCACAGAATAGCTGTTCTAGATGAAGCTTCATTTTATTTGTGTTGTTGTTATGATGGTTACTAAGACCGTGCCAAGAACTGTCCGACACTTTCCCGCGAAAACTGCTATTCTCTTTCCGACGTCACTCCCAAGTAAACCACAAGAAAAATGTGTGGTTTTTTTTTTAAATCATTGAATTGTTAAATAGATCCAATCAATCATCACAATAATCATGATGTAAATATAAGGATATAACGAGAAGGTGCTAATATAAGGAATGAATTTTATTTTTTCAACACCATGAGGTCATAACACCATTGGCATTCATGACATATTCAAGATTGAATATGTCAAGAAGCAAAACGCGATTCAAGGTCAATATGTCTAGAAAGTGAATGCGGTTATGACCTTATGAATGTTGAAAAAATAAACTTCATTCTTTAGATAACCCTACGAAGAAAGTAAAAGTCGGGATGTGTTGTGACGTTGGTAAATATGGCAGCTGTGGTTGCTAGGAAACAACTCAACATTTTAGTTTCAAATGTAAAAGGACACTGTACACGGTGCGTTTGTTATTACACACGTGATGTAGTGTTTCTTGTTGTATCCACATTAGTGGTATAAATGTCCTGACGATGAGGTTAATGATGACGTGCATATCTTGTTTTTACCTTCCACCATGATGTGTTACGTCAATATTTTTATTTCCTCAATGTGCCAAATATCAGTGATAATACATACATCTCGTCGGTTTTAATTCTGACATACAACCGTGTTTTAGACTTATGATTTCCGCATTGTAACGACTTGTTGAAACAGTTCGGCAAGCGTTTTAATCAACTGTAAATTAGTGTACACTGTTTGTTGAATTCAATATGGTATTTGTCTGTAAAGTATTTTTTCATAAAATAAAACACAAAACAGTTCACGCTAAGCTATAAATAATAACTGCATACATCATCAACACGTCACGTGAGATATTCTTGTAAGGTGCAGCTATCGAGAAAAATGTAATGGGCAACGCTTCAAACGCCGAAATTGTCGACATTTATGTTTCTCTCCGCAATAATATTTAGTGCGCTACAGCACGTGTGTTTGTATATAACAACTTATAATCATTCAAACAGAGTGTCACGTGATGTTTTGTCGTGGTATCTCCTTATCATCGTAAATTCACTGCGTGCGTTATTTCCTCCATAATGATAATAGAGGTGTTTACTTATGCTGTAAAGAACATGTTGTTTTATACATACTTATGTTGCTACGTACAGACCAGGTACGGTAAGGATCGAGATTACCACAGGTACTTTTTATCGACACATTACTTACCTCACTATAGATAGTTTTATGGTTACATACATAATCTGTGTTTGTAGTTAAACTTGCTTTGTTTCGTTTGGCTCTTTTCTGTTAATTTTTTTAACCCATATGTAAACAACCCACCCTAACCAGGACTGGAGTAGGGGGAAGACCTCGTTTTTGTAACCAGTCACTTACTGGGATATTTTTGTTGGTACCTTTTGTGTTAAGTCGTTGCGTACCATATCATGTTACCTATTGATTATTACCAATAGGAATACATATAGAAATTACAACCCGCAGTCCTTGGACGTTAAACAAAATAAACCAAACCAAACCTATTGGGATATGGTTAAATGCATAAGTGAAATTAATGTCCATTTTGAGAAATTCTAAAAACTTTGATTAACTTTGATTATCTTCTATCAAAGCATTTGATTAGTCTTACTCTTTGCACCACTATTCATCATCCCAACCTTAGGAACTCATTCGTCCTGTTGTGATGAGAGCATTGGTTTCCATGAAAGGCAAACGTCGTTATAAGAAAATAGTTGTGAACTATATGGGAACATGTTCCATTTAATATATTGTCAGGATCTATAGAAATTACCTTAAAGATACAAGTGTGAGAGTGATTGAAGTTCTGATCAAAACCATTTTTGTTCTTATATCATACCAAACACCTGGTCTTATTCTGCTTGCGCTGTTTTCGTATTTTGACCTGGTTATGTAAAGTTTGAGATATAATTATCTGTGTTCTCTGTTCTGCGTTTGAGCTAGAACTACAGCTTCGTTATTGTAACTTTATTCTCTTTTGTTTTTATATATTGAATGTTCGATGCTTTCTTGTGATTGATGACTATCCTTTACTTTGACAGACCGAATACACATTTTATTATATTTTTTACTAGTGAAATATCCCCAAAATATTCATTCTTCTTTTTGCTAATTTTACCGAGCAAAACAAATAACAAGCATCGTCCGGGTCTCCGCGTTCAAAGTCAGACGGAAGAGAAAAGAATCTCCGATAGTGACAGTGGATAGAATTAACTTACTGTTATATGAGTTATCATCACCAGGACCTCAAAGTAAGCCGCGCACATGTCCGGACTTTCCCTCACTAGGTCTACTAGATACGCTTTTTTTTTTTTTTTTTTTTTTGTTACTTATATTTTTTATTCAATAAAATGATACATATACAAGATAAACAGAGCACTTTGAAACATATTCACGACATATATGTACTTACACACATCTACATAACACCACACGTACATCTGTTCATACATTGGTACAACATACGCACATACATACATAGGAAATTCTGTATAACGGTTATCACCAACACTTTAATTATGTAGTGATTATTACCGGTATATTATATGGTATAACAATACTCCGGGCATGCAAAGATATCATTGTACACAAACACCAATATATACATTATGATTACACACCATAGAACATACATATTCTTTTTGCATACCAATGGAACATACATATTCTTACGTACCAATATAACATACATATTCTCCCACACCAATAGAACATACATGGTCTCACATACCAATAGATTATACATATTCCTTCGTACCAATATAAACTTACATATTCTCGAATATAAGGAATGATATTTATTTATAATTTTATTAAAGCCTATAGAAGTATTATGCACATTGTATTTTGTGTTTGTTTTTTAAAGAATTGAAAAAAACTGGGAAACAAAAAAACAAAAAAAAACAAAAAACAAAAAACAGACCCCCCACCCCCCCCCATCATTAGATTTAATGAGCTATTCAGACATCTGGTTTCATTGTCTACTCTGTTACTTGGAAGATGGTTGTCAAAAATAAAACCAAATATAAAAGACATTTTGTTAAATAAAACAGAGATGAGCAAAGCATCCAGTAGTGTTTCAAAACTTTGCAGTAAAATTTGCTCTTCTGGACATTCCTATAAAACATGAGAAATGGTTTCTCTTTCAGAGTTACATATATAGTATACAAAAAGGGGAGGTAACTACTCCAATTTTACACAAAAATGAGTTAGTTGTTAATATATGATGTAAAACCCTATTTTGGAATCACTGAAGCTTTGTATTAGTAGTTACAAGAAAAAGGTATTTCAAAATATTTCAAAATGTGTTAATCTATATTATCAAAATCATTCTTCCATTTGATAGCATCTTTGGGAAGCAAGTCAGATTTGATCAAAACATCATAGAACATTTCTGAACTTTCTTGTCTCTTAAAAGACACGCAAATTTGGAATGAGCGCTCAACGCGTGGTAACTGGGTTGTTTTGACGGGACTTAATCAACTAATGTATTTTGAGTATATAACGGCACCTTTTGTAAATTAGTCTATATATTACACCTAGAATTGTCTAGGCTTGAAAGTGGAAAACGGTAAAACCATGTTACAGTTTAATAGTAATGATATTACTGTTTTCTATCCCCTTGTACTATATAAACAGTCTGACATGTTCAATGCTCTTTGACACACAAAGCGATGTCACCACTTCAGTTCTCAGAGTCTACATCAATGTCATATTGCCTAAGTTTGATTGGTTTTGAGAGAAAAAAATACAGTTGCATTAACACATCGATATTTTGTTTATTTGACTCTCTTATCAGAAATTTATTTAATGTTCGTTTATTGCTTTTAATGAAAACGCTGATGTATCATATCTAGACAGGGACAGTACATTTCAAAATTTAAATTGTAGCATACCTATTTGTTTGACCACACATATATAAGATCAGTTATGAAAAACCTTTTAAAGTAAGTGCGTATTTTCTCATGTATATGTTTCTACCTGTTTTGATACATCCAGACGTTATTACATCATGTATACTGATTTTTGTTTACATTAGACGAGGTTGATCCAGTTGTCCGTGCTCGTGTTCATCCTTGGAGGGTTGAGCTAGTCCACAGTAATCACTTCCATGAGTCGGTTTTTCAAATATCTCAAGTTGCAACACAGAGCCGTTGACATAAACTGGGTCGTCGCCATTATCTAGTTCAGCATAATTGTGTGTTTCCGTACTACTAGAACCTTCTGACCTGTCAGTCCCTCTGATGTTACAAATATGTGTGCTCTCATAAACGTTTTCGCCAGCTTTTACTTGTGATTTGGAAATAGTTATGTTCGTTCCGTCACTACCGTTGGCATAGAGAGACGAGGAGTTCCGATCTTCTGTTCCCGAAAGACAGATGCATATAATTGGGAGTTTTCTGATTTTCACATGGCGACGTAGATATATAACAAGAGCTACAGTGACAAAGACACCGACAACACTTCCTACGATGGACCCGACTATTACTGGTACTGGACTCTTGGTTTGTCCACCTGTTGTTATGTTTGTTAGGTCCTTATACACCTCTGAAGTACTCGTAACTGTGGAATGGTTCTCTGATTTACTGGGAGCCGTTGTAGATACATCATAGACACTGGGTAGATACTCCGAGGTCCAGACTGGGTTATGTTTAGTAGATGATGTAGTCGTCTGACTTAATACGGATGTATTGGTACATAGTGCCGGAAGTAAAGTATCACAAGACAACACAACAGGTATCAGGTGATTGTTGGTTCTGTTGACTGCTACACATCCGTCATTGGTACTCGGGGGATGGCCCCATAATGTGTACGTCACCGCAAACCCACCAACCCAGTAGGTACCGTTAAGATTCCCCGTCCAGCTGGTAGTTCTGTTAGCAAATTATTTTTTCTAGTTATAACAATCCGACAGAGATTCTAACCAGTCGCTGCCATTCCCACTGAGATAACCCTTAGAAGTGCTTGGATCGTAACATACAGGTCTGTATTTAACACTGCAATCCATAGGAAAGATTTTTTCTTTTGGGCTGTAAGTTACTGCAAGACAGTCCCCCTCCTCAGATGTGTAAGTCGATTCGTCTGCAATCATAAAATAACACAGACAATGATACGGTAGATACAGAGTAGATTGACCACAATAGGTGTACTTTGTATTAGAACATTCCTTCGCAAGACACCCTATATGTTTGTTGTATGTATTCTTGTAACAAACACACTTATCGCTTGTGAGGGCGAATCCGCTATAGTTACAGTATCGTAAACATTCCTTAGCCGGGTCTCCAGGTGTCGTCATTGGTTGTTTTCCTTTAATAATCATTCCATAAAAACAGCCCTGAAAATTAATCCAAACACGTTTAACGTACGCCCCGATCCACGCCGTCTGATGCGTCCCCCCGACCGTGCTGCTGATATTGTCAATGTCATTCGCGAGGTCCCCCGTGAGGTCGAGACCTAGCATTGCACATGTGCTGTCATGGGGCGTCGTTCCACGTTTGGTTCCCAGACAAATACACCGTTCGAGAGAATCCACAGCTACTCTTCACATAGAGAAGTAACAAAAGGAATGTTAGTTTTACCTCCATAACTTGGTTTTTTTCTGATCAGGGTCTAATGATCATTTCCCCCCTTTGTTTACTCGGCGGTTCTTATGTCCTACTTCGACCGCCTCCTATAGTGACTATGATCTAACTATCGTAGAAGCGAACTCACTTTGGTTACATGTAATGCGCAGGCGTAGAAGTTGCGATGCGCATGTCTAGTCGAGTTTGCTCAACCACTTAGTCCAACTGCAGCAACTAGACTTCGTTTGCGCATTCGTCACCATTTGGAGGCACGTAAATTGGTTGTTGTTTATACGCGTATGTAATCACATTATTATTATAGTTGACGCTCGAAGTAAGCCTAAACCGAATCCGAGAAAAAACAAGAGGCCAAGGGCCTCGTAGCTCTCTGGACGTTGATTTGAAATCCAGCTTGTTTGTATATACAGTTACGTGCCAATTTTAGTCTTTCAATTTTTTTTAAATTTTGCTATATATTCTTGGTATTTTCAACTTTTTCAATGAATTTTCCTGACTTTGAGTATTGATCGTTTTCAATGAAATTTTGTACTCTTATAGAGAATTATTTCCTGTTTCATCTCATAATATTTTCACCGTTTTCCGATGTTTATGACTAGAGAAATCATATACATTTATAAGTCACCAAAGGTCACAGGTCAAATTGGTCATCGATATAGTATCAATGCGACATGCTTTCAGCTTGCACATTATCACTTCATAATACAAATCATCAATATATATGCATATGACTATAATCAATTAGAAACCTATACTCTCTCCAAATTTGATTTAAATTATCTGATATTTACCATATTTACGCAAGGTACACTTTATACCCAAAACACATTTGTCAACAGTTATTAGTGATTTAAAGCTATTCACTGGGTAACAGGACATATTTCATTACTAAGTAATAGCTCTGGAGATAGGGCTCCATTCCCATGCCTTCAAGAAATTAAGTTAATATAAACGTAATGTTTCATATCAGTGTTTGCCAGGGACGTATACGTATACCTCGCCAGACACTCTGTACACTGTAGCAGACGACATAATGTGTATAACGTAACACGCATAGCAGCAATTTTTTGCAGCGGCACAGGGATACGTGTGTTGCAGCACATTACTATATACACATTACAGTGGGTTGATATAGGAACTTTGCCTCATAACTCCTCAGAATAACGTTCGGCATGTCCCTGTAACACCGAGTATGTCCAAAATAACACCGTAAATTGACGATTACTCGAAAATGAAAACATTTAACAACTCAAATTTCTTGTCAAATCTAGTTCGTGTCGACCCCAATCATGTGTCTTGAAATCCATTCTGACAGTCCCACTGTTTCTGATATCCTCTGTCCACAAAATTTTAATAATTCTACTTCCGGCAAAAACATGAGAATGACTGCGTAAGCTCTCCTGGACTCCGTCCAGAGAGCTAACTAGAGGAAGTATTTATAGATACTAAAACAGTGTTGGTTGTTATCGGTAGACATAGTCAGATTCTCAGTCTTTTTCTCTCCCGTTATAACATCATTATCTGAACAAGGAAGCAAGGAATTAAGACCATATTTACAGATTTTATCTCTCCCGTTATAACATCATTATCTTAACAAGAGGCCAAGGGCCTCGTAGCTCTCTGGACGTTGATTTGAAATCCAGCTTGTTTGTACTTTCAATTTTTTTTTAATTTTGCTATATATTCTTTGTATTTTCAACTTTTCAATGAATTTTCCTGACTTTGTGTATTGATCGTTTTAAATGAAATTTTGTACTCTTATAGAGAATTGTTTCCTGTTTCATCTCATAATATTTTCACTGTTTTCCGATGTATATGACTAGAGAAATAATATTTTTTTACAATACCTAATTTTTTGAACGCCATTTTGACGTTATTTTAGTAACGTCATATAGAGAAATGGTGTCACACGGAAATATCAGTGTAGACAATTCTGTATTGCTCCATAAATACTCAACGGAAAAATAAATAAATATTATGAGAAGAAACTAAGGACATTTCTTCATAACATGACGAAATATTGTTAATATATACCTCGCGAGACACTCTGTACACTGTAGCAGACGACATAATGTGTATAAAGTAACACGCATAGCAGCAATTTTTTGCAGCGGCACAGGGATACGTGTGTTGCAGCACATTACTATATACACATTACAGTGGGTTGATATAGGTACTTTGCCTCATAAATCCTCAGAATAACGTTCGGCATGTCCCTGTGACACCGAGTATGTCCAAAATGACACCGTAAATTGACGATTACTCGAAAATGAAAACATTTAACGACTCAAATTTCTTGTCAAATCTAGTTCGTGTCGACCCCAATCATGTGTCTTGAAATCCATTCTGACAGTCCCACTGTTTCTGATATCCTCTGTCCACAAAATTTTAATAATTCTACTTCCGGCAAAAACATGAGAATGACTGCGTAAGCTCTCCTGGACTCCGTCCAGAGAGCTAACAAGGAAGCAAGGAATCACGACAATAGTTAACATGCCATATACATGAAAGATAACGAAGCAAGCAATGAGGAAAATTGTCACTGCTATTGACGACATAGAACACGACTACAAGTTTCCCCAGAGGTTAACCAGGCATATAGCCGATTTACAAAATTAATTGAAAGTGAAATGGAGGCTTAGCTGCCAAAATTTGGCCTGAGAAATGAATGAAAATAGGAACATCAAGTCCACACTTCGACGTAAACAATATTGGACTGACGAGTTACAGCACTTAGCTCACAAACGTATTGAAAATGAACGGTTATGGTTAAAGTGTAACAGCCCTTTAAGTTTAAAGCGGACACTTTGGTCTCAATATATTTACAACCGTAAACTGTTTAACACATTACATAGACGCGAGAAACGACGGTATCAAAACAATCAAACAAGACGAACTTCTTGACATGTGTAATAATTCACCTAACGATGTCTGGAAAAAAATAGGCCAGTTAGGTATAAAAAGATAGGCCAGTTAGGTATACAAAAGATAGGCCAGTTAGGTATAAAACGATAGGCCAGTTAGGTATAAAAAGATAGGCCAGTTAGGTATACAAAAGATAGGCCAGTTAGGTACATATATAAAAAAAGATAGGCCAGTTAGGTATACAAAAGATAGGCCAGTTAGGTATACAAAGATAGGCCAGTTAGGTATAAAAAGATAGGCCAGTTAGGTATACAAAAGATAGGCCAGTTAGGTATACAAAGATAGGCCAGTTAGGTATACAAAAGATAGGCCAGTTAGGTATACAAAGATAGGCCAGTTAGGTATACAAAAGATAGGCCAGTTAGTCATACAAAAGATAGGCCAGTTAGGTATAAAAAGATAGGTCAGTTAGGTATAAAAAGATAGGCCAGTTAGGTATAAAAATATAGGCCAGTTAGGTATACAAAAGATAGGCCAGGTATACAAAAGATAGGCCAGTTAGGTATAAAAAGATAGGCCAGTTAGGTATGCAAAAGATAAGCCAGTTAGGTATAAAAAGATAGGCCAGTTAGGTATACAAAAGATAGGCCAGTTAGGTATAAAAAGATAGGCCAGTTAGGTATAAAAAGATAGGCCAGTTAGGTATACAAAAGATAGGCCAGTTAGGTACATATATAAAAAAAGATAGGCCAGTTAGGTATACAAAAGATAGGCCAGTTAGGTATACAAAGATAGGCCAGTTAGGTATAAAAAGATAGGCCAGTTAGGTATAAAAAGATAGGCCAGTTAGGTATACAAAAGATAGGCCAGTTAGGTACATATATAAAAAAAGATAGGCCAGTTAGTTATACAAAAGATAGGCCAGTTAGGTACATATATAAAAAAAAGATAGGCCAGTTAGTTATACAAAAGATAGGCCAGTTATGTATACAAAAGATAGGCCAGTTAGGTATAAAAAGATAGGCCAGTTATGTATAAAAAGATAGGCCAGTTAGGTATACAAAGATAGGCCAGTTAGGTATACAAAAGATAGGCCAGTTAGGTATACAAAAGATAGGCCAGTTAGGTATACAAAAGATAGGCCAGTTAGGTATAAAAAGATAGGCCAGCTAGGTATACAAAAGATAGGCCAGTTAGGTATACAAAAGATAGGCCAGTTAGGTACATATATAAAAAAGATAGGCCAGTTAGGTATACAAAAGATAGGCCAGTTAGGTATAAAAAGATAGGCCAGTTAGGTATACAAAGATAGGCCAGTTAGGTATACAAAAGATAGGCCAGTTAGGTATACAAAAGATAGGCCAGTTAGGTATACAAAAGACAGGCCAGTTAGATATAAAAAGATAGGCCAGTTAGGTATAAAAAGATAGGCCAGTTAGGTATACAAAAGATAGGCCAGTTAGGTATAAAACGATAGGCCAGTTAGGTATAAAAAGATAGGCCAGTTAGGTATACAAAAGATAGGCCAGTTAGGTACATATATAAAAAAAGATAGGCCAGTTAGGTATACAAAAGATAGGCCAGTTAGGTATACAAAGATAGGCCAGTTAGGTATAAAAAAATAGGCCAGTTAGGTATACAAAAGATAGGCCAGTTAGGTATACAAAGATAGGCCAGTTAGGTATACAAAAGATAGGCCAGTTAGGTATACAAAGATAGGCCAGTTAGGTATACAAAAGATAGGCCAGTTAGTCATACAAAAGATAGGCCAGTTAGGTATAAAAAGATAGGTCAGTTAGGTATAAAAAGATAGGCCAGTTAGGTATAAAAATATAGGCCAGTTAGGTATACAAAAGATAGGCCAGGTATACAAAAGATAGGCCAGTTAGGTATAAAAAGATAGGCCAGTTAGGTATGCAAAAGATAAGCCAGTTAGGTATAAAAAGATAGGCCAGTTAGGTATACAAAAGATAGGCCAGTTAGGGATAAAAAGATAGGCCAGTTAGGTATAAAAAGATAGGCCAGTTAGGTATACAAAAGATAGGCCAGTTAGGTACATATATAAAAAAAGATAGGCCAGTTAGGTATACAAAAGATAGGCCAGTTAGGTATACAAAGATAGGCCAGTTAGGTATAAAAAGATAGGCCAGTTAGGTATAAAAAGATAGGCCAGTTAGGTATACAAAAGATAGGCCAGTTAGGTACATATATAAAAAAAGATAGGCCAGTTAGTTATACAAAAGATAGGCCAGTTAGGTACATATATAAAAAAAGATAGGCCAGTTAGTTATACAAAAGATAGGCCAGTTATGTATACAAAAGATAGGCCAGTTAGGTATAAAAAGATAGGCCAGTTATGTATAAAAAGATAGGCCAGTTAGGTATACAAAGATAGGCCAGTTAGGTATACAAAAGATAGGCCAGTTAGGTATACAAAAGATAGGCCAGTTAGGTATACAAAAGATAGGCCAGTTAGGTATACAAAAGATAGGCCAGTTAGGTACATATATAAAAAAAGATAGGCCAGATAGTTATACAAAAGATAGGCCAGTTAGGTACATATATAAAAAAGATAGGCCAGTTAGGTATACAAAAGATAGGCCAGTTAGGTATACAAAAGATAGGCCAGCTAGGTATAAAAAGATAGGCCAGTTAGGTATACAAAGATAGGCCAGTTAGGTATACAAAAGATAGGCCAGTTAGGTATACAAAAGATAGGCCAGTTAGGTATACAAAAGACAGGCCAGTTAGATATAAAAAGATAGGCCAGTTAGGTATAAAAAGATAGGCCAGTTAGGTATACAAAAGATAGGCCAGTTAGGGATAAAAAGATAGGCCAGTTAGGTATAAAAAGATAGGCCAGTTAGGTATACAAAAGATAGGCCAGTTAGGTACATATATAAAAAAAGATAGGCCAGTTAGGTATACAAAAGATAGGCCAGTTAGGTATACAAAGATAGGCCAGTTAGGTATAAAAAGATAGGCCAGTTAGGTATAAAAAGATAGGCCAGTTAGGTATACAAAAGATAGGCCAGTTAGGTACATATATAAAAAAAGATAGGCCAGTTAGTTATACAAAAGATAGGCCAGTTATGTATACAAAAGATAGGCCAGTTAGGTATAAAAAGATAGGCCAGTTATGTATAAAAAGATAGGCCAGTTAGGTATACAAAGATAGGCCAGTTAGGTATACAAAAGATAGGCCAGTTAGGTATACAAAAGATAGGCCAGTTAGGTATACAAAAGATAGGCCAGTTAGGTATACAAAAGATAGGCCAGTTAGGTACATATATAAAAAAAGATAGGCCAGATAGTTATACAAAAGATAGGCCAGTTAGGTACATATATAAAAAAGATAGGCCAGTTAGGTATACAAAAGATAGGCCAGTTAGGTATACAAAAGATAGGCCAGCTAGGTATAAAAAGATAGGCCAGTTAGGTATAAAAAGATAGGCCAGTTAAGTATATAAAGATAGGCCAGTTAGGTATACAAAAGATAGGCCAGTTAGGTATACAAAGATAGGCCAGTTAGGTATAAAAAGATAGGCCAGTTAGGTATAAAAAGATAGGCCAGTTAGGTATACAAAAGATAGGCTAAGTATAAAAAGATAGGCCAGTTAGGTTTAAAAAGATAGGCCAGTTAGGTATACAAAGATAGGCCAGTTAGGTATACAAAGATAGGCCAGTTAGGTATACAAAGATAGGCCAGTTAGGTATACAAAGATAGGCCAGTTAGGTATACAAAGATAGGCCAGTTAGGTATACAAAGATAGGCCAGTTAGGTATAAAAAGATAGGCCAGTTAGGTATACAAAAGATAGGCCAGTTAGGTATACAAAAGATAGGCCAGTTAGGTATACAAAGATAGGCCAGTTAGGTATACAAAGATAGGCCAGTTAGGTATACAAAGATAGGCCAGTTAGGTATAAAAAGATAGGCCAGTTAGGTATACAAAGATAGGCCAGTTAGGTATAAAAAGATAGGCCAGTTAGGTATAAAAAGATAGACCAGTTAGGTATACAAAGATAGGCCAGTTAGGTATACAAAAGGACAGACAGAATACTGTACCAAACATAATAGTAATATTACGAGAAGCTCTAGTGAATCTATGAATGTATGGTACGACTCCTATCAAAACCTTCAAAATTCTAATATGATAGACGTTACTGACCGAATAGAAGACAATAATTAATTATTAGGACCCATTTACCAATATCACGTCAAGATGTTGAAGATTCTGTTTAACAAAGTGGCTGGTATAGACAATATACAGAGCAACGTCCTCAGGAATCCAGCTTGTATTAACCTTTTGTATACTATTATTGTTAACTGTTTTGATTATGGTAGAGTTCCAGATAAATGGACTCAAAGTATTATAAACTCTTTTAAAGGCAGGAAAGGATCCACTAGATCCACTTATAGAGGATTTGCTCTTATACCGATCCCATGCAAAATTTAAATCATCGATTATCAAAATGGTTAGAAATAAATGATTTATTTGCAGATGAACAGAATGGTTTTAGAAAAAAACAGAAGTTGTTTAGACCACCAGCATATATATATATACTCTGTTTTGAATAACAGAAAAGTTTTGTTGATATGAAGAAAGCGTTTGATTGTTTAAATGGGGATCTTCTTTGGGCTAAGTTAGAACATTATAGCATAAATGAAAGTTTTTTAAATGCAATTAATTCATTATATTTTAATTATGAGTGTAAAATTAGAGTTAATCATACTTTAACATCACCCATGAATAAGAAGCAAGGTTTAAAACAAGGTTGGTGTGCCTCATCAACATTTTTTTCTATGTATATTGATGATTTGGCAAAAGATATAAATGATCTGAAATGTAGCATAGGTATTGAATCTTGTATTATCTCCATACTTCTTTATGCTGACGACATTGCACTTATCGCTCCCGATGAAAATTCTATGCAACAGATGTTAGATGTTTTAAATGAATGGTACAGAAAGTAGCAGATCGAAGTTAACCAAGACAAAACTAACATAGTTAATTTAAGAAATAATTCCATCCCTGTAACTGACCATAATTTTTCGATAGTAAAATAAATACTTAGGGCTCTGGTTTGAAGAACATTTAGATTTGCATTTTGCTGTCAGAGAACTTTATAAATCTGCTAGTAGAGCACTAACAACTTTGTATTTAAAATATTCACATGTCGGTGACATATCATATGACTTATTTAACAAGCTATATACAACTTTAGTTGAGCCAGTACTTTTTTATGGATGTGGATTAGTGGGTATAGATAAATACAGAGATGCTGCTGTCATATTACATAAGGCAAGTAGATATTATTTGGGAGCCTCCCGTCGAGCGAATAATTTAGCACTTAGAGGTGATATGGGATAGCACTCTAGCAATGTAGATAGCAGGCTCATCAAAAAAAGTGCATCGGTGGTCCGTTAACATGAAAATATCATGGGGTTCTAGAATAAAAAATTTGATTGATAACACAAATTTTAATGAAATTGTAAACTCATCGTTTTCTATTAAACAAGATTAGACGAGTGAAAGAAAAACTGGTTATTCAGATGCTGATGATTGGTTCAAATCTATATGGAATGATAGAAACAATATGAACGGTAACAAACTGAGAACTTACAGAACTTATAAATCGGAGCTGTTTCCAGATCCATATGTAAAACTCGTTAGGCAAAGGAGTAAACGAAGTTCACTTTTTAATTTTAGACGTGGTTCTTTACCTCTAGCAGTGGAAACTAGCAGATACGCCAAACCTGTGATGCCATTAGAGTATCGTCTTTGTAAGATATGTACAAATGTAAATAACTGCATAGAGGATGAACAACACTTTTTAATTGAATATAATGTATATAATGACATCAGATCATCCTTGTTTAATGTAGCAAATAGTTTAAGAAATGATTTTAGCAGTTTTGATAACACCGACATTTAAGTTTTTAATGTCTAACGAGGAATTACAACTTCCACTTGAAAATCATTTATATAACATGTACAGAAGACGTAACAGCCTATGTTAATGATAATTAAACAGTGTCTTGTAAGCCATGTTTGGCTGAATACCACATATAATTACATTTTCTTTAATTTTTAATTCAAATACATAATAATGTATGATAATAGGTTAAATCATTTTTTTAGTTGATTAGTTAATTGTATCTAGCTTAGAGTGAATTTAGCATACCTCGCTGGTAGGGCTTTCCCAACCCTTGGGAAACTAAATTTCACTACTATGCAGCGCAAGAAACTTACAATCTTATGCATACTTATATATATTTATTATGCTTATTTATTCATTTTATCCAATACTACTTTAAAAGACGTAATGTGTTTTTATACAATAATTGTCTTTTAGTCATTATGTATATGGCAGTATGATTTCAGAGTTTGGTAGGTAGGGGCTGTCCCAATCACCTGCTCTCTGGATTGGAATTTGTTATTGGTTTTATTTATCTAAATAAAAATAATAAATTACTGTAGCAGTTCTTTTTCAGAATATCAACATTTATATCTTATCATGGTTAAGATTATTTATCCCCGATATTAAATATTTTATACTTTGTAACTTTATACTTGTACATGTACCCCGATATTAAATATTTTATACTTTGTAACTTTATACTTGTACATGTAATTGTGATATATGACAAAATATATAAACAAAATTGATTGATTGATTGATTGTATACATACAATGGGTTTTTAGTGATATCGCCGCGTGCTGCGCGATTAAATGTACAGGTGTCGTCAGTTCAGTCTCGGTTCATTGACTAAAACTGTCTCCTGTTTGGAGTCTTTCGCTGAAAACACCTACACCAATCTAAGTAACAAACATGAGAAAATCCTTCCTGAATTAGAAACTAAGTTAATTGAAAACATACTGAGAAGGAAAATAACAGAACAAAACTAAATGTATGGACCCGTAAGTGGAATCTCGTTATTAGAGCAGTTGATGAGCCCCCGATGGAAAACCCTAGAGGTACGGAGAAGGCGGTAGGGACATTTGAGAATGATTCCCTTGGTTTTAACAGGGAAGGGTAACATTGTTACTTCGGACAGCTGTTGATAGAATTCCGGGTGCGGAGGGCAAAAACAATATGATAATTACAGTGGCGTAGGAAGCGGGGGGGCAGGGGGGGCAATTGCCCCCCCCCCCCCCCTGCCCCCCCCCCCCCCCCCCCCCCCCCCCCCCCACTTTTTTCAGTGGGGGGGCAAACATATCTTTTTGCCCCCCCCCCCACTTTTTGACATCCAAAATCTAAAAAAGGGGAAAAAACACGAATTTATATATTCATTTCGATAAATATCTGTATATTTTCGAACCGATAATGTTTTCTTGAAGGCAACGATAAAAACTGTATCTTGTACATCCGGAACATTCCGACTTTTATACTAGTATATCAATCCTCAAACCAATCGGAACCCCTCGTCATTTTCTCCGAAACTAGTTCGCAGACGGAGGCGAGGTGTTCCGATTGATCCTCAGACCTGTGTGTCGGTCGTCTGCAATAGCCTGGTAAGTCAATATTTATATCTTAATACGAAATTTTGCTTAACTTCATCACATAGATTCAATAAGTTGATGATAATTTGTGAAGTTAATTGAGTTCATAATGAGAACAAGACAGAAACACAACATGAATAGGAATGCGCGGTTTTAACGTGAATAGAGTGATACTAATTACCGACAGGTACGAGGAAATACAAAAAAAAATTCAGCTCGCGCCTACGGCGCTCGCTTTATCACTAAATTACTGCCCCCCTTTCGATTGCAGATCCACAGGGGGGCTTCGCCACCCTGGGACCCGCTGGGCGGCCCCCAGACCTCTCGCAAAAAGGAAAAAAAATCGTCTCGCGCCTACGGCGCTCGCATGATCACTTAATTACTGGACCACCCTTTCGAAAACTCCTGGATCCGCGCCTGATCCCGAATTATTGGAAATGTGCTATATTCATTTTCCGCGGAGGGCTTAGACCCCCTTGAACCCCCTATCAGGGCGCTGCCCTGGACCCGCTGGGCGGCCCCTCAGACCCCCCGTAAAAAAAAAAAAAAAAAAAAATCGTCTCGCGCCTACGGCGCTCGCATTATTACTAAATTACTGGACCACCCGCCCTTTCGAAAATCTTGGCCGGGCCTAGTGATTCATGTTTTGCCATAAATAATATATCCTGATTTGCGTTAATAACTTAATTTGTACTACATAAATTATCAAAATTATCATGGGATGTTGAAATGATAATTATTGCCAAATTTTGCGGAGATGGCATACGATTTGTTTAGTGCGTAAAATTTAAGGTTAAAAAAAACTTTGCCCCCCCACTTTTTGACGACTTCCTACGCCACTGAATTAGATTGAGCAGTCTACTGAACCGTGAGGACTTTTAAACTCCCACGTGGCTGTTGTATCAGTGTCGTCCAAGATGTCCCTCCGTCCGTCAGTAAACATCGTGCTCATCTCCTATAAACCAGAGAGGACATGCCGTCACATGACCGGTCAAAATACAAACTTATTACATGGAAGAATCCACATTTATTGACTTAGTTCAAGATTCTTTTTTGAACTATCTGTGTATATTTACTTGTATATGAAGAGCATTCAGATGTTTGTTTTTCAGAGAAAAATAATGGAGTAAACGTGTAGATGTTTGAGAAACAAAAGAGCGAAAGAAAGAGTGAAAAAAAATTGTATGTAACTTAAACATATTTTTTTTGGAAACTCAATTTGATACAGAGTTTGATTATATCAATATGTTTTTAGTATTTTCCTGGCAAATTACCCACATTCACGTACGCATGGAGTTAAGCTGCTGACAAAAAGGTAAAAGTTCAATATCAACATACCATAACATAGCATAGCATATGCATTACATTCTTCGCAAGTGCGAAAGGTAAAATACACATACAAATGTACATGTTCATATATATGTCTGAAAATGACAGCCTTTTTTATTGTCGGTGTTTAAACACGTTTTCTTCCGGGTTTCAAATACCTCATGCGATATGATTATGACACTCCTAAAATATGTGTACTATTTGAAACATTACACTCGAGTAAGTAAATTTCCTGTCCTTCACATTTTTTTGATACTGCCTAAAAGTTTAATACTTGTAGTAATGCATTTGACATGTATATTACAGTTATAGATTATCACACTGTTTTTCTCAATGCGTGGGTAAACTGCTGGTACATGGAATTACACATATGTAAGTGTATATAGCCAAACCTTATATTTTTACTTTTTTCCTTTTTTTTTTAAATATTGTATACGTCTGAATATTGGGTACTATTGGTATGTGTTAAAAGTGGTTGTTTAGGATATCGTTTGTACCACGCTCATATGTGCTCACATAAACATTAAACGGACATTATTCCAAAATTATGTCTTTCATTACATATAACTGTTCATGTTAACACATATGTTGAACACACCCTATGAATACAAGCACATGTGAAATAGCGATATAGTAGCACTAAGATACATTTATTAGTTCAATTCGTTAAATACTTGTAAAGGATAAGCCTTGTTATCATCATGCGTATGCTTCTTTTAACCAAAGCGTTTTTTTCCAACCCGAAGAAATGTGTCGAGAATTTCTTTTCTGATTTTTTTAAAAACAATATTGCTTAGAATAAAGATTAATTGACAGATATTTTCAATCACTCTGTAAATTGTCAAACCGCGGAGTTTTCCTGAATTTGATGATGAAAATGATAATAAGATATACAATCCTCATTCTCGACCATGCACACTTCCCCTCATTATGACAACATGAGGATTAATCGTAAATAGTATAGTAAGTGGGTGTAAGGGTTATGGTACGGGCTACAAAACTCTTTTTTCTCTCTCTTTTTTTCTGTTGATATACATGTATTGGAAGGTGCGCAAAGTTAGTGTTTATGAATACGGTAAAAGAATGTTGGATTGGAAGTGCAGTTGTGTTAGGGGAGCGGTTATATACGTTTTTTAAAAGGAAAGATCACACTATTAAACAAGTCATATCTATGGTGGCTGATATGTGCCATTTCATTATTTCGTTATTTCGCCCCGGCTAGTCATCGTCTTTTCGCAGCGACAGAACGAAATAACGAAAAACAGTAACGCGAAATATCGAAATTTTAAGGTCACTGTTTAGCGACCAGAAATACTTCGCCTCGCTGTTTTTCGTATTTCGCCCCGGTAATCAGCGTTATTTCGCCCCGCGGGAGGAAAAGACGATACACAGCGCTATCTCGCCCGGCGGGGCGAAAAGACGATAATCTTCGCTCTGTCGCTGCGAAAAGACGATGGTCTTCGCTCTGTCGCCCCACAAGGCGAAAAGACAATAATCTTCGCCATATCGTTCCGCGAGCGAAAAGACGATAATCATCGCTATCTCGCTGCGAAAAGACGATGGTGTTTACTATCATGAAGGAAGTGAAACGCCACGGTAATCATGGTGATGTTTGTTCTGGCTTAAAACTGACTTGCCTGAATGTTTGTGGTATTAAATCAAAGTTGATTCTGTATATTGATGTAATTACATCTCTTGATATTCTTGTATTTGTCGAAATTAAAACTGGCAATTTTGATATTCTTGAAATCAGGTGGAATTGTAACTGTATACAAAAATGAAACAAAACTATTTTTGAAGTTTTACTCTACAGACTATGAATATGTTCAATGGGTCAAGTTATCTGAAAAGGTAACACATACTGAGGGTGACTTACTTGTAGGTTGTACTTAAATATACCACCCGAATACTATCGGTACTTGTCTCCCGATGTATTTAATGAGATTGACAGCGAGTTACATGAACTTCATGTAAGTAACACTATATTGATTTTAATGCCAAATCTGGACAACGTCCAGACTATGAAATTCCTGACGATCAGCTTGTAGATATTGTAGATAGAGACAATAGAGATGAGTTGCATTCTTATCTTCATATTTATGAAACGTTATCTGTTTTTAATATTCCACTACAACGACGTAGCCAGTGCTCATCCAGACCTGATGCCTATGGATTTAAACTACTTGACCTGTGTAAAAATAACAATGTGTATATTGTAAATGGTAGAGTCGGTAAAGATAAACACCTAGGTAAGAAGACTTGTGGTGACGTCAGTGTTGTTGACTATTTAATCGTATCGTCAGGGACATTCCCTTATATAAATGAATTTGAAGTTGTTGAGTTTGATCCGACAATATCCGATGTGCATTGTATGTTACGTTTTACTCTCAGCTCAGTGGCCTTTTGAAAAACACAAATATTCTGATAATATTAGCATTTAGCGGAACGTTCCGGTTGTTCCAACTTAGAACGGGTTCGCTAAATAATACACGCACGTTCCGATCGCGTTGTTCGCACGCGGAATCCAACATGGCAGACACCAACACCATTGCTACCACGTTTTATTCCGTTTCATTATTTCTTGACGATGAGGAAGATGACCTGCTAGAAACTGTAGCTGGTGTGTGTTGTATGACGCGGGAACGAATCCGCGTTCCGCTTGATGTTGAAAATGCGGTTACGTAATATATGATGAACTTTAATTCTGTTCGCATTTTAGAATAACGCGAAGGTCATTCAGCGCATTGTAACGTGCACCTGGTCCGTCCCAAGTGTCTCCTGGGATAAGCTGTGCCTTAAGCGCACTTGACTAGTCTAATCAGTAATATTTACAAATGATTAATTTATATGTGACATATAAGAACACATGAAACGGTCGTGCTGCTTGCCACGGACCTCTAAAACCACAATACAAATATAGCTATAGTAGGCACTGACGCTCACAAACGCTTAACGCATGTGATCTCGCCGTGCACTGGTACGAGCCGTGGATGTCGTGCGCGCCGGCAATGACCAATCAAGCACGCCGGCTACCTCGGGCACCGGCAGTGCCAGATCAAGCACGCCTATTACAAGTGCTCCCGGCACTTGCACAGCGCACCGGCTACCTCGCGCAGCAACACTGCCAGGTCAAGCACGTGCTCCCACCACTGGTACGTCGCAATGGCTATCTAGCGCACCAGCTTATACAGCGCAGCAGCCACACTGACCTCCCTGCTGCCTAACGACCACTGGTCACTTACTCAGAGACCACTACCTGTACAGTCTTTCCCCAGAGACTTATTCAGTCTCTGCAGTATTACCTATAGTCTGTAGTCTGTTCCAGTCGTAAACAAGCCAGCTTCTGTCACAGTTTCTCCTCCAGAATGATTGATTGATTGATTGATGGGGCTTAACGTCCTTGTTCCGGTTATAACCGAGCCTAGGACACTTCCTCCAGAATGAAATAAACCCGCTCTTATATACAGCCGGCCTAAACCATTTCTGGGTAAATCAGGTTATCCCATTCCTCGTGACGTCACCTGTATTCTGGTCTTACGAGCGCTTTCATCCTATACCTACTTGTATGCACAAACAATCAAACGCCACATGACAATGATTACACGTGGTTTATATACAGATCATGCATAACATACACATATAAACACGAACATGGTTAACTCTACTATACTTGTTCGTTACACTACCCTCCCCTGAAGAATAATGCGACCTCGCATTAGAAACACTCGTCACTTGCCTGAGTGACGGCAGAAATGAAATGTAATTAATTAACGATGTAGCGGATGTGTAACTAAACTAGTAACAAGTAAAATGTCTTCTAAAAGTATGCTGCCTAAGTAGAATCAAATGGTCCTATGGTTAGTTTTCACCATATCACTCCCACCATTCCACTTCTGAAATTTCGTGTAGAGTTACAGGACCCTCCACCGTTGCCTTGGCCCTTTTTCTGAAGTGGCGATGCTTGGAACTCTCCACGTCTGTCAGCGTCGCAATATCAATCATTCTCTTTTTCCTGTTATGTGTTGTAACCATGATGGAAGGTGAGGAAATACTGCCTTCCACAGCCTGTACGCTTGAAGTTTGGACTCCGATTCCGCTTACTGTCGGTCTCGGCAGGAATTCAGAACTGTCGGATGTTGTGGAACTGACGGTCACCACTACAGATGCGGTCGCTGGAGTATTTGGACTTGTAGGAACGTTGACATCGGAAGCAGTGGCGCCTACCTCACTGATACTAGTCATCAGGGTCTCAAGTACACTGCTCGTCACCGGAGGGCGTCCAAGAGCAATGACAGGAGGAATGATCTTCTTATCTCTAGAAGGAGCTGGAACGGCTTGTGGCTTAGTGGACTTTCGGATGGTCCGTCCTAGCTGCACGCTCGCTGGAGCCGGCGGCACAGATACATCTGCGGCCACCGCACCTCCGCCAAAAACTAAACCCAGCTCACCTGGATCCTGCCTCTCCCATTCACTCTCACTGCTGTCCTGCTGGTCGTTTTCGTGACAGCGCCGCTGATGTCGTGTCAAATCTGCCTTCTTAGCTGTGGCGTAGTTACAGGTACCAAAATTGCAGACATATGCCTCCTTCTCCATGCGCTGCCTGCCGCAACGAACTAGGTGACTCGGCCAGTTTTTCTCGTCCAAGAATTTAGCACCACAGAGAGGACATTTGAATGGATACGTCACAGGGGTGGGCTTGGGTGGGCATCCTGAAACATACAAATGAAACCAAGCTAAACATGTTTCCCTGACAGTGAATGTACATTTATTGATATAGTCTTTCATCCAGCGTGGTGGTCGTCGGCGTCGCCGACTTTTGGCAGTGAGAGGTTCAGTGTCTGTCTGACTCAACGCTACTTCTATCATCTACCTCAGACCCACCCATTTCTAATTCTACTAATGGATCAGCTCGTAGCAAAGGGGTTTCCTGATCTATTTCATCTGCACCCTCTGGAGCAGACTGATCTTGGCCACCGCTCTGCTCCCCTCTCAGATACTGATCATATTTCTTTCGAATGCGGTCTACATGAATCACTTGCGGCTTTCCCCTTGGTCCGCAATTGACTTTGTAGTTCAAATCTGAGCATTTGCCTAACACCTGGAAAGGCCCCCGCCAGAAACTTGTAAGTTTGGATGATAGGCCCTGCTTCCTCTGAGGAAGGAAGACATATACCAACTCGCCAACTCCAAAGTTCTGCCAGCTAAGTTTCTGGTCATGGTACTGCTTCTGTCTGAGCATAGCACCAGCTATTTGCTCTCTGACAAAAGAATGTGCCTCTTCCATTCTTTCTTGCAGCTCCCAAACCCATCGATGCTGAGGGATAACTTTTGCAAATCTCGGCATTTCGTATATCAAGTCTAGTGGTGTTGCAACCTCCCGACCTAGCATGAGCCTGTTGGGCGTATATCCAGTGGTTTCGTGTTGAGACGAATGGTAGGCCATCGTTACATAAGGTAGGTAGGTGTCCCAGTCGGAATGGTGCTCGTTGACGTAAGCGCTGAGCATTGTCGCTAATGTTTTATTGAAGCGCTCGACCACTCCATCTGACTGAGGGTGGTAGGGCGTAGTTCTAGTCTTGTTAATGTGCAAAAGCTGACACATTTCCTTGAAAAGTTTGCCACCAAACTGCTTCCTTGGTCGGAATGTATGTACCGCGGCACCCCGAACCGTGCTACAACCTCCTCCACAATGATGGTCGCCACAGTTTGGGCTTCCATGTTAGGCATCGCAAAACTCTCTGTCCATTTTGTGTAGTAGTCACTGACTACGAGGATATAGCGATTGCCAGAGTCTGTTTCAGGCAGTTCCCCAAGTATATACGTCGCGATTCTTTCCATTGGAATTCCTGAGTGGACAATTCCCATTGGTGCGCGCTTGGTCTTCGAACGCCCTTTTCGTTTGGTGCATTGCTCACATCCTGCGACGTAATTTCTGCTATCAGCTTGTAATCCAGGCCAATAATAGCGCAGCCTAATTTTCGCAATGGTTTTTCGTATGCCAAGATGTCCAGAGGTCTTTGAGTCATGACACTGATGCAAGACTCGTCTTCTCTCTAATCTCGGCACAATACCTTGTAGCCAGGCCTTCTTTGTTTTCATGTCGTTCCACCGTCGACAAAGTAATCCAGCCTCTATAACAAGTCTGTCCCATTGTGACCAAAGTGACTTGATTGTGAAACCCTCACCTCTGATTTCCTTATATGATGGTCGCTTCTTTTCCTCTAGCCATTTCTTCACTGTTTGGAGATCGCTATAGGCATCTTGACAACATCGCAATGACAGTGTACTGTCATTATCGTCATTTACTCCTGTAGCCGGTGCATCTTCCTCACAACCTTTAGTTACCTTGTGTATTACGTCCTTTGCCTTTTCCCAGTCAGGATCTTATCCACATTGTTTACACGGTACTCTACTCAAAGCATCTGCGTTCTGGTGCTTAGCGCCGGGCCTGTGTTCTATATCCATATCATATGACCCCAGGATCTCCAACCACCTCGCTAACTGGCCTTCCGGGTTTTTAAAGTTGAGCAACCACCGCAGTGACCCATGGTCAGTTCTGACTCGGAACTTCCTGCCGTACAGTTAGTGCCGAAAGAGCTTTACGAAAGCCACAATCGAAAGTAAGTCCTTCCTGGTCACACAATACTGGCGTTCCGTCTTGGTCAAGGTGCGACTGGCATATGCTATCACTCTCTCTTGACCTTCAATATCCTGGCAGAGAACGGCACCTATCGCCCCGTTGCTTGCGTCCGTGTCCAGAATAAAGGGTCTTGTGAAGTCGGGATGAGCAAGAATAGGAGCACTGACAAGCCGCTGCTTTAAGTTGTTAAAAGCGTCATTGCATTCCTTTGCCCAAATAAATGCTCTTCCTTTCTCTGTCAATGTGTGTAAACACTTTGCAATTGCTGAGAACTGGTGAATATACCTCCTGTTGTAGCTACAGAGTCCAAGAAAAGATCTGAGCTCCGTAACATTTGATGGTACGGGCCATTCGCTAACAGCCTTCACCTTTTCTGGGTCAGTAGCAATTCCTTCCTCTGACACAACATGACCCAGAAAACAAACGCGTTTTGCGAACAGGCGACATTTCTTTGGTTTTAGTTTCAAACCAGCTCCTTTGAGCCTGTTAAAAACAGTTCTTAGATTGGACAGCATGTCCTCGAAGTCTCTGGAACGTTGCTGGCGCCAAACACAAACCAAATGGCATCAAACGAAACTAATATAATCCTTTTCTCGTTGCAAAGGCAGTTTTTGGTCTATCAGTATATAACCTTGCTCTACTTCCACCTGCCAGTACCCCAAGCATAAGTCCAAAGTAGAGAACCAGGAATTGCCAGCCTGTTGATCAAGCGAATCACCGATCCGTGGCAGAGGGTATGCGTCCTTTATCGTCACACTGTTTAATCGCCGGTAATCGACACAGAAGCGGGTTGTCCCGTCTTTCTTCTTCACTAGTACGATTCCTGAGGACCAAGGGCTACATGAAGGTTCTATGACCTTTTTGTCTAGCATGTCCTCTACCAGCTTATCTACTTCCTCGCGCATGTGTACTGGAACGCGTCGAGCAGGTTGTTTAATCGGTCGTGCATCTCCTGTATCTATACTGTGCTGGACAATATCAGTACGACCCAAATCGCTGTTGGAAACTGCGAACAAATCTCTATACTCCTCTAGCAATTGCTCAACATCTCTTGCTTGTTCCGTTGATAGATTCCGAACAGACTCATTTCGTAAACGTTGCAGCTCTGTACTTATCTCTAGTTGTCCCCAAGTACTGTGGCGAGGTTTTGTCTCGATGACCCGATTCACCTGAGCTAGCTCACCAATCATGGTCCCTCCATACACAATCTGTGCCTTGTCAGAGAGATTCATAAGCCTTACCGGTACTATGTCTTTTGACTGCACCAGAGTTCTTGCCACCAGCCCCTTGTCGGATCTAAGCAATCGTTCGGTCGGCTCTACGACACCTAGACCCTTCGGCCTCATGCCATCCGCTTCTAGTACTTTACCAGGGCAAATTAATTCTGATCTTGGAGGAATGCTCACGGTTTCCAGTGCAGTAATCTTGAAACACCCAAATGGTCCCTGAAACACGAGTGGGGTTTCTTTTGCGCGGACGCTCAGTATTTCTTTACTGACATCCACCACACCATCGTGGGCCTTCAGAAAATCCAAGCCAAGAATACCATCTATGCTGATTTCCGCCACTATCATGTCTACTTTAAACATCTGGTCATCCAACGTAAACATGAAGTTTCCTTTGCCAGACAAGACAAGGTCACTGCCCCCTGCTGCTGCAACCTTGTACTTTATACTTGACAACTCTGGTCTTCTGCCGTCAGCCAAACGGTCGTGCAGCTTCGTTGAAAGGAGGGAGAGGGACGCACCGGTATATACGAGGAAGGTCGCCTCGGTCCCTAGAATTGATGCTTTAACGTACATGCCCGCTTCATCGGCAACGGAACTTACTCCTATAGCAGGCTTGGAGCCTTTCTCCGTAACTTCTGCCGGCGTTCCCGACGCGTCATCAATCGATTTGCGGCTTGTCCAGTCGCAGATGATTGTCCCTTGCCCTTGGCACCTTTCAATGCCGGACAGTTACTTTTCATATGCCCCGTTTCGTTGCATTCGTAACAGGTTATGTCACCGAGAGATCTGCCGTTGTTCCGCTGTTGGCGCCTCTGACCTCTCTTTTCCTTCAAGCATTCCATATCTTTTCCTAAAGCATCTAGCTTTTCTTGCATGGCCTTTATAGCCTTCACCATTTCGTCACTGGCACATTCTTTGGCCTCCTGTTGATTATCCGTCGCACTTGCTACTCTCAAGTGTCCGTGCCCTTCCTTACGCCGCTGCTCAGCCTTATTGAAGGCTTCCATTTCTACAGCAAGGCGTATGGCATCATTCAACGAGGCTGGTCGCGACTGTTTGATCCGAATGCGTACCTCAGAGTCAAACAGTGCATCGATAAACTGTTCCATGGCCAAGGTATCTTGCAATTCCCTTGGAGCAGTAGGGTAAGCCAAACTCGCGAGTCTTCTTATTGCCTGACCCATCTCTGGAGGTGATTCGGATGCCTTCTGGCGCCTTTCCCTCAGCTGTACCCTGTACAAGTCAGTTTGGCTTGTCGGCGCGAATCTCTCAGCTAAGGAAGCAACCAGTGTTGTATAATGTTGCTTTGCATCATCTGGTAAATCTCCCAGAACTCCTTGCGCTTGTCCGCGTAAACAAACAGCCAGGTGCATGCCCTTTTCTTCAATGCTCCATTTGTTGATCCGGTATCAAAATGTGACTTGAAATCCTTCCAAGAGCCCGTGCCATCATATGTGGCTGGTTTCACACGTACTGTGTCTTTCGGTGTTATTTGTATCTCTAGGCATTATTCCACTGCCCAGTTCTTGAATCGGAGGTGGTGAAGGAAGATGTCTCCTTCTGTTCCTTCTCTGTGTGATATGCGCGATACCACCGCCTCATGCAGGGGAATACTCTGGATCGTTCATGCCCAGAAGGCCTAGCTCAGTATCCACAAATTGCACCTTGGGCCGCGCCCCTTCGCCGGGCGGTACCTGCCCCGTTGTACCTGTAAGCGGTTGGTAATCTTCATCCATCCCATGATGGCTCAATGGCGAGGCTATGTCAGGAACCCTTGCAGCCGCCTGCTGCGATTGTCCTGATGGTGGCGCACTGGCAACACCGGAATCTCTAGCCTCACTTCGCCTATGAGATACCTTGGGCGTTGAATGCCGGATTTGTTCAAGGATCTCATCTCGCTCTTGTTTCAAACCCGAGAGCTGGGTCTCAATAACGCTTATGTCCTCATTAATAGTTTCCATTTTGCTTAAATGGTCCGATGGTAGCCAACGAATCAAGTGCACAGCAGTATCTCGCCGCTGCCACCAAAATTATGTAACGTGCACCTGGTCCGTCCCAAGTGTCTCCTGGGATAAGCTGTGCCTTTAACGCACTTGACTAGTCTAATCACAATCGGTTTGGAATCAGTAATATTTACAAATGATTAATTTATATGTGACATATAAGAACAAATGAAACGGTCGTGCTGCTTGCCACGGACCTCTAAAACCACAATACAAATATAGCTATAGTAGGCACTGACGCCAACAAACGCCTAACGCATGTGCTCTCGCAGTGCACTGGTACGAGCCGTGGATGTCGTGCGCTCCGGCAATGACCAATCAAGCACGCCGGCTACCTCGGGCACCGGCAGTGCCAGATCAAGCATGCCTATTACAAGTGCTCCCGGCATTGTAACCTTGTGCACCGGCTACCTCGCGCACCGGCAATGCCAGATCAAGCACGCCTATTACAAGTGCTCCCGGCACTTGCACAGCGCACCGGCTACCTCGCGCAGCAACACTGCCAGGTCAAGCACGTGCTCCCGGCACTGGTACGTCGCAATGGCTATCAAGCGCACCAGCTTATACAGCGCAGCAGCCACACTGACCTCCCTGCTGCCTTACGACCACTGGTCACTTACTCAGCGACCATTACCTGTACAGTCTTTCCCCAGAGACTTATTCAGTCTTTGCAGTATTACCTGTAGTCTGTTCCAGTCGTAAACAAGCCAGCTTCTGTCACAGTTTCTCCTCCAGAATGATTGATTGATTGATGGGGCTTAACGTCCTTGTTCCGGTTATAACCGAGCCTAGGACACTTCCTCCAGAATGAAATAAACCCGCTCTTATATACAGCCGGCCTAAACCATTTCTGGGTAAATCAGGTTATCCCATTCCTCGTGACGTCACCTGTATTCTGGTCTTACGAGCGCTTTCATCCTATACCTACTTGTATGCACAAACAACCAAACGCCACATGACAATGATTACACGTGGTTTATTTACAGATCATACATAACATACACATATAAACACGAACATGGTTAACTCTACTATACTTGTTCATTACAGTATTAATAAATTTTATTTATGCCACAAAGTTCCTTTGAATCACGAGCAAGGTCGTGAAACCCATTAAACTAGAGAAACAGATTTGGTAACTGCGTGGTGCATGCCAAATAAGGATTCGCATCGGGAAATAGCCGATCGGTTCAACATCACAGTTAGTAGCGTCTCTAGGGCAAACGCATGTGTTATCGACGCTGTCATGGCTTTGATGAAAGAATTCATCGCCTGGCCATTTGGTAATAACCGTACATTATTCCTTTATGTATTGATTATTTTGGTGCTGTTATATATTTTGTTTAAGGACCTTTCCATTTGGACTTTACAGTATCATATACACTTTGACATATTCAGCTTAAAAATCTGCAACAAAACAACTCTTCTTTCCCCGAACCATCGTTGAGTGGAACAAGCTCCCAACCGCTGTTGTCTCCAGCACTACAAAATGTTCATTCAAAACTGCTCTCTCCAACATTTTTTGTCCAAAATTAATATAGATAGCCTCTTTTGGCCTCCTCCACTGATATTGTCTTCGGCTAGTTGAAGTTAATCAGGATCATCTAGGAGTAAAAAACAGAACTAGTAGACCTTTACTTACATACTCTTCTTGAATTCATAAAGTAAGTCACGATGGCACCACTATAGTCAGCTACCACGCTCTTGAAAGACTGTCTAGCCGAACAAAGCATTGCTTGTGCAAGATTTAATTTAGATATATATATATACTTAAGGGTATACAATAATGAACGAACGATGAGCCTTTAAAATACCATATTCAGTACTTACTTCAGTAAATCAGATTGATAAATAATCCGAAATGACAAATTCACACAATTTCTGTCAACTCAAAACATATGGCACGTTGCAAGTGCACACGGGCGACAACTCTTTCTGTTGGGTGCATTCGACTGGCACAATTAATACAACACGTACCTAGATTTACTTGTTCTCGGAAGCAAATGCATGTGTTTGCACACATATTATGAAGATTAAACTCTAAATAACAAGAGGAAATATGTCCATTAACTATTTTGTTTCCTGTCCGAGAAGATTTATCTTTTTCAATTTTGCCGCATGTGCATATTTTCTTTATTTCAAACATTTTTCGTTGTAAAAAGTCTTCTACTACATTTTGTTTTTGACTATACAACAGAAGTAACAATATTGCTAACCAGACAATTTTTGCAAACTAGCATTCCCGGTTCTATCATTTAATAAGGATGACCTCTCCCGACTATTTAAATGGCAATTAACATACGTATGTATATGTTGACGTTACAACTCTCATTGAGTGAACGAAAGCGTGACCGATAGTTCTATAAGAAACAGCTAAAAAGTAAGACTGTGCAAACACTAGTATTTACTTTCTAGTACAGGGACATATCACAGATTCATGTGGGCATGAATTTGAATTGTTTTAATAATGTAAGTAACAGGCGAATTAATAAATCATTTTAAATTATTAACCTGTTATGTTGTTTAGATTATGAGATCATTATGAAGCACGTAAACGCCAAGCCTCAGTTTTAAAAAATATCTTGTTCATTTCCACAAGTACCTGTGGAAATATCGACGATGTAGACTGCTCTGTTCGATGCACAGCTATCAGTGTTCGTAGAACGTACATGTACGACCATCGAAGTTTGACACTAAAGGAAACGGATCAAAATAGGCATTTGAAAATTGCTTTTGAATTGTTTACATTTTTAATATTCATGTCAAATGAAAAGAAATATGCGACTCTTTCATATGTATAATACTTTGTTGCTTATACGTAATGTTTTCTACTTATCTGAATTAAGTTCTTTCTAAATAGCACCCTTCGCACATATTTTATGTAAATAGTATATTGGTCTCGTAGACTACAGTTAATTCAGGAACAATGCCATAAAGTAAAAGGATTCCGAGGAGTTGTTAGGGCCATTTATGGCACCCACATACCAATTGCAGCTCAGAGTGAACACAAGGCCTCTTACCTCAACAGGAAAACGTACCAGTCCTTGGTGCTACAAGTAAGGGAAAGAAATTAAGCGGTACATGGCGGGTTGCTATGCGTATCGCTCCGCTAGTGTGTGCGTCCTACGTGTCTAAGAATATGTTCAGGTCAGCGAGATTACTGTGTATGGAAGATAGCATAAAATCACGTGACAACATCATCCATAATACTTTTTCCGATTCAGCCAGTCTCATGAATGAAGTTTGATCACGTGAGACATTTTACTACGAATTTTACTACACAAAACACGTATTTTGTACAAATCCGGGACAAATGAATATTTCCGAAATACGATCTGTTTTTTCATATATATATTGATGGCTGTTTTCCGCCATACCTCTTTAAATTTATACAATTCTTCAATTTTACTACAGATTATGATTTCACACCGATTCTTGGAAAGTTCCGTAACATTTTATTTTATACAAAAATACAAATCTCTACCTATTCCATGTTGGCTGTGCCTTGGATAACAAGTATGAATGAACAATGATTTTTTGGCTCACCAGGCACGAAGTACCAGTTAAGCTTATGGTATGGTGTGTTGTGCATTGTTCATCAACTTTTTCAATGCCTGTGAAAGAGTGCTATACAATTTCTTCAAATAAAATTTCATTTAGTCTTGGTGTATTTAAACCAAGGAGATTCAATAGAGGGAAATACTTGACAAGTAGTTTTATTGGGAATATTTCCCTATAATTTTGCAAATATCTAGGCGAGCAATACATGCCCTCTGAGCCTCTTCTTTTTAATATGGTTTGTGCAATAATAATAAGTGAATTATAGGCATATTTTTTGTTGAATGCAAATACAGGCAGTGGTTGATCATAAGATGGAATTCACGGAAGTATATGTTGGATGGCCAGGATCTGTACATGATGCGAGGATTTACGCCAACAGTAGTTTATATCTTAAAGCAGCTGAACTTTTTCCAACACAGAGCCACTTGGTTGGAGATGGGGCATATCCCCTATCAAAGTATGAGTATAATTAATGTTTTACACACTACTTGGAATTGATAGAGAAGGCACATAACAATGATGACTTTAAAAAGAATCAGACCATGGCATTCATAGTCAATGAAAAACTAACTATAAAATGCTGCATGTCAAACATGTGATCATCTTTCCCCATACACTGGTCCATATTGTATGTAAGATGCTGCTAGCTGTAAACATCTTCTGTAGTCTCATAACTGTCGAGTAATCCATACATGTCAAAAATGTCCAAAATATACTGGGACCTTAACCCTGAAACACAAGGATGTAAAATGGTATACTCGTACTTGTCCTTTATATAAAGTTTGACCGAAAAGTTGTGAAGTGTTTGAATTAAATCAGTTATTTTCTATAGAATATATATATATATATATATATATATATATATGGAAAAATTAAAAAATGACTCAGACAACATCTAACGTTTTCGTCCCGTCTAGGGAACTCTTCAGACTGTTTATTTTCAATTGCACCATGACGTCATAATGATCATGACGTCATAATAACAGTTACGTCATACAATACCAACAACTTACAACATAACAACTATACATGTACATACAAATGAAAACTTTTACGCACTATTCAGACTTGGTTTAATAGCTTAATAAACTCTGACTCCTTTGATTCTCGTTTTATTGTATCAGAAGTATCCATCTTATAGAAAGGGAAAATTTTAAAATCACCATTACTACAATTATGAATATGCTTACTAACATTTAAAAATCTGAGATTATCCGAACGTATTTGTTGACGATGACTGTCATTCTGGTTCTCAATTCATTACCAGTTTGTCCAATATAAAAAATCACTACATTGAGAACAAATCATAGCATAAATAACATTACGGCTTTTACAATCTATATTTCTTTAACATTAAAAGTGAAGCCATTTTTGAAATTGAAAGTGCTACCTTCCACAATAAGTTTACATGTACCAGCAACGCGGTGTATTACATTTAGAAACCTTTGTGCATTTTAAATTATCATTGAACTTAGAACTTGTCAAAATATGACTAGGTTTTTAGGTTGTCTTTTACTATTTATTAAAGTATACTTGTTTAAAACCTTACCCCTTCTATCATTACTTTGCTTAAGTTCTTCACATTTATTGCGAATAATAGGAAATATATCAAAATTACGATTTATATATGTAATACACCGCGTACTGTCCTCTATCTACCATACATAACTGTCCTCTATCTACCATACATAAATATCCTCTATCTACCATACATAACTGTCCTTTATCTACCATACATAACTGTCCTCTATCTACCATACATATATATCCTCTATCTACTATACATAACTGTCCTCTATCTACCATACATAACTGTCCTCTATCTACCATACATAACTGTCCTCTATCTACCATACATAACTGTCCCCTATCTACCATACATAACTGTCCCTCTATCTACCATACATATATATCCTTTATCTACCATACATAACTGTCCTCTATCTACATACATAACTGTCCTCTATCTACCATACATAGATATCATCTATCTACCATACATAACTGTCCTCTATCTACCATACATAGATATCCTCTACCTACCATACATAACTGTCCTCTATCTACCATACATAACTGTCCTCTATCTACCATACATAACTGTCATCTATCTACCATACATAGATATATTCTATCTACCATACATAGATTCCTCTATCTACCATACATAACTGTCATACTATCTACCATACATAGATATCCTCTATCTACTATACATAACTGTCATCTATCTACCATACATAACTGTCCTCTATCTATCATACATAACTGTCATCTATCTACCATACATAATTGTCCTCTATCTACCATACATAGATATCATCTATCTACCATACATAACTGTCCTCTATCTACCATACATAACTGTCCTCTATCTACCATACATAACTGTCATCTATCTACCATACATAGACTGTCCTATTTAAACCTTTTTACATAGATTCATCTATTTTCCCAATACATAACTGCCCCCTCATTACCTACAAACGGTCCCCTTTTAAAGATACAAGATATCCCCCATTACTATACAAAAACTGTCCTCATCTACCATACATAAAATTCCTTACTGGGTTTCCCTAGATATCCTCTATTACTATACACAACGGTCCTTTTATTTTACCATACAAGTATCTCTTTTCCCCCCAACAAGATATCCTCTATCTACCATCAAAAATTGTCCTCTATTCCCAAAAACATAATTCTCTATCTCCCATAAAAACCTGCCCTCTAGTACTACATAATGCCCTTTCAAACTCCCAACATCCCTTTGTCCCTATAACCAACATAGATATCTCTATCTCCCATACAAAATGTCCTCTATCTACCATACAAACTTCCTTTTTCAAACCATACAAAACTTCATCACCCCCCCCCCCCCCCCCCCTTAAAAAAATGTATTATCTCCCATCCCAAAAACTGTCCTCTATTTTACCATAATAAATTCCTCTTTTTAAACCTTTACTACTGTCTCTATTACCATCAAGAATCCTCTATTCTCCCATACATAGTTTATCTCTTCTACCTTTAAGAGATATCCTCATCTACCAACATAAAATCTTCTATCTACATACATAACTGTCCTCTATCTACCATACATAGATAAAACCTATCTCCCCTCCCAAAATGTCCTTATTTTACCATACAACCTGTCCTCTATCAAACCATAATAAATGCCCTTTGCCCTACCAACCTAAATGTCCTCTATCTAAAAACATAGATATCCTCAAATTTTCCCAAAAAATAGATATCCTCTATCACCATAAAATAATGTCCTTATCACCAAAACATAAAATATCCTCTATTACCATCCCTAAAGCCTCTATCTCCCATCCCTAACTTTTCCTCTTTTAAAACCAACATGATACCCTTATCACCAAATAACTGCCCTTATCTACCAACATAACGGTCCTCATTACCAACAAACGGGCCTCTATCTACCAAAGCCCCGTCCCATTACAACATAGAATCCCATCTCCATACAAAAGGGGCCTCTATCACCAAAAAAGGGGACCCTACAACAACAAAAATGTCCTCTATTCCCAACCTAATGCCCCTTTTCTCCCAATACATAGATACCCTCTTTTAAACCAAAAACTGTCCTCTACTACCAAAACAAATGTCCCCATTTACCATAAAAAAACCCCTTCCTCTATCTACCAAAACATACCCGCCCTTATACCATAAATAACCCTCTATACCATCCATAGTACCCTTATCCCCAAACAAAAACGGGCCCTCTATCTCCCATACTAGAACCCTTTAAATCTACTATACACAACTGTCTCACTACCAAAACATAGATACCCTAACACCATAAAAAAAGGGCCGCTATCTACCAACAAAAATGTCCTTAATTTACCAAAAAAAGGGGCATTACCCCCAACCCAAAGGGGGCCCAACAAAAACAAACGGCCACCCCAACAAGATATCCTTTTTTAAACCAACAAATGCCCTTATCTACCTACATAGTTTTCCCCTTTCTTATACCATACAAAAACATCCAGGTTATTTTGTTTATAGATACTGAGAAACCAGTGATAAAAAAATTGTGTTCAAGTTGTGGTCAGGACCTAGTTGGAAATATGTATTTTGCTTAGAATGTAGGTCAGTGCCCTTTTTAATGCAAAGGGGTTTTCTTTTTGTAAACCCTGTTTTAAATTTAATTTTCAAAAATCAAAATGAGAAATCTATACAATGAAAGGACAATTTGCACCCCCCAATTACATTTGGACTTTTCGGTCGCCAAATTTATTGGGGGTTTTTTTTACCCGCTGCGTCAAATTTTGGCCCTTGGCATTACGGGAAAATTTCTAATGACAAATCAGTTTGTGGCCCCCATTTTTAATTCATTGTCTTTTGGAAAAATTTCGAAAAGTGCGTGGCATAAGTATGATCTTTCTAAAGCATGAATTGCATTTTATTTAAAAATTACTTAAAAAGGGTGGCTTTTCCCCATGAAGCGGGTTTACACTGCGGAAAAATTAGTCCTATCCATTTGGGAAAATTTGTGTTTCGTATACAAGATAACCCCTTTGGGTACCACATGTTTTTCTCGCACACAAAGGAGGTGTCCTAAAAAGCCGTGGGGAGTAATTTTAGGAGACGGGTTTTACAATACATACTGATGTGTTTAGTATTGCCTACAAGGGCAGTCCCGGTAGATTTTCGGCCCTTTAATGAAGGTGATTTTCCAACGATTTTATGCGGGTAACGAACTCGGGGTTTACGGTGGACCCCAAGTGCAAATTTAAAAACAATCCTGATTACGAACAAAGTGTTACCATTGTTAAACGCTTTTTTTTCGTCAGAAATCGAAATGAAAAATAACATCCTTATTTAAATTTTTCAAAACCAAAAAGATCGATATCACAAACAGACTTTTTTAAAAGGATAAATTCAACCCTTTTAAAAAGTTTTATTTATATTATTTTTATATTCCTCCCTGTCATCCATTATCATGGTTTTCCCCGTTGTTTTTTTTCCGTATCAAAAAGCGGTAAGGTCATAACAAATCTCAATTCAGGTGGGTTTTTTAAAATGTTTATGTGATCATACGTGGTTTCCTGATCCGCCAGTTTTTTTTTTTTAAATTTTTAAACATCCCCACTATCTCGACGTTTACCGCGGAAGGACCCCTATGTGTCATCCCGAAAATACCCCTGAAGGTTTTGGTCAAAACTCGCATCCCTCGTCACGGGTACACACTGTTTAAAGTCCGATGTGTCGCGTGCGTATGATTAAAAAGGGAATGGCATACTTTGATATATCGTCATTTCTTTTTATTTTGTGTGGAGTTGACCCCTATGTTTTTACTCTGATCACCGTATGGTCATACAAAACCTTTACCTGACACATTGTGTTTAGTTTTTGTTCACCCCGGTGAATTTTAAACATTAAAACTGATTTTTACTTTTAAAACCCCTTTTATGCTGTGATCCATTTATCAGGGTTTTTAAATTTTTTGTCGTCACCCTCCCCGCTATTTTTTGCCCGCCCGAAAACTTTTTGAAACTTCACGGCGACCGTAACAGTAAAATTTAAAAAAAACATGATAAATTTGCATTGCCAGCCCCCTACCCAAAAGATCCCAACCCCTGGGTTTGGTACAGACGGGTGCTTCCCGGGTTTTTGTGGGAGACAGAAAAAATATCCCCCACCTTTCTTTAAATGTAGTCAAAAAACCCCCTAGGGGGTGTTTACCCCGTCCCCCGTCGAAATTTTTTTTCTTAGGGAAAAAGTTTGGGGTTTCCCGAAAAAGTGTTTAAATTTAAATTTTTTTTGATTTGGTGTTACACCCTAAATGGTAATTTTAGATGTGGTATTTTAGGATGCTGAGGTTTCCCTAGTAGTTTGTTGGTTTGGGTCACACCGTCCGTGGGTTAAATTTTAGATTTTGGGATCTAGGATTGGCTGAGTTTTCCGTAGTGTTTGTTTTAGTTGGGGGTCACACCGTAAATTGGTTTATAGATGTGGTACCTAGGAGTGGTTCCGAGTAAAATTTTTTGAGTTTGGGTCACCCGTCAGTGGTTTAAATTTTAGTGTGGTACTAGGATGCTGAGTTCCCCCTAGTAGTTTTTGGGGTTGGGTGGGGCACACCCTCAGTGGTAAAATTTTAGTGTGGGTATTGGATTTCTGAGTTCCCTAGTAGTTTGGTAAAAAATACAGAAGTGTTTTACATAACGTGGGAGTAAAGTATCCCCAAAAGGGGAAAACAACCCGGTTCAGGTGATTTTTTGGTGATGTTGACTGCCCACACCTCCGTCATTGGTACTCGGGGGATGACCCCAAAATGGGTACGTCACCCCAAACCCCCCAACCCAATAGGGACAAAGGTTTTTTTTACATTTTCCGACAAATGATTGAGTAGAAGCAAATGCGGTTTATTCTTTGCTTTCCCAAAGAGAGTGTAACCAAAACAAAGGGGCCCCAAAATTTCAAAAACTTTTTGGGAGTGTGTGGGGTTTAAAAACAGGGCGGTACCTTTATTACAGCTCCCGGTAACGAACTGGTTTTGGTGTGTAAGTAATGCCCCGACAGTTTCCCTTTACCTGGTATGCAGTTGGAATTTTTTTTCCACACCAAAAATTTACACTACAATAAGTGGAACTTTTTTAGAAATTTTTTTGCCCTTCCTCCCCAAAAAAGTTTTATTTTATTGGGAACATCCCCCCGCAAAACCCCCAGACGGGGGTGATGTAACTCCTTTTTAACAAACACACCTTTTCCCCCTGTCAGGACGAAACTACTTAATTTTCAAATCGGAAACCTTTCCCTTTGCCGGGGGCTCCCGGTGCGTCATTGCTATTCCCCTGTCATTGGTTTAAAAGTTCCCTAAAAAAGGCCCCCCGAAATTAATCCAAACGCGTTTAAAAGTACGCCCCGATCCACGCCGTTGAGCGTCCCCAAGACCTTTCTTTTAATAATGCCAATTCTTTTCAGCACTCCGTTTAGGTTGAGGCCTAAAAAATTGAACCCCCCAAGGTCGCCTGAGGGATCGTTTCCTTTTTTTTTTTTTTTTTTTTGTCTAGACAAATTTGACCGTTTTTTGTTTTACTTTCACTTTCCACAGACAAAAGTAAAAAAAACACAGCAGTTTTCACCCCCATTTCTCCCGTTGGTTTTGGGGTTTTTCCCATGGAAGGGAGCGGGTTTTTCTAAAGTCTTTTCTTTTTTTTGTCAATCCCAAAAAATGAAAACAGGGTTTGGTTTGGAAAGTTTGAAACCCCTACGATGGTTTTTGGGTAGTAAAGGAGACATCCCCAAATGAAAAATGAGTTTGTCTTCCCTATGTGACAAACACCTTTGGGCCCGGAAGTAGGAAGAGCAAAAGGCAAAGGTTTGGGTTTAAAACCCCCTGAAAGGGTATTTATAAAAAATTAACAGATCAATAAATTTCAATAAATCATTAATGAGTTTACGAGATAAATGCCCCCCGGAAAAAAACTATTATGTGTTATATCAGAAGAAATTTTCCCTCAAAAACTTCTGATTACGTCAAAAATTTATAAGTGAAGTATGTAATAAAACACCAAAAAAAAGAAATGAAAGAATCCTACCCCCGCGCCCCCGCGATAAAAAAAAGCATGGGTACAAAAATGTTATATACCGAGACGTTCCCTAACCAATTCCGGTGGCTTTCACGTTCCTATTGTACTTGGGTTTCCCAACATACCAGTTGGAAACTGTAAGTCCTAGATTTTCGATTTTTAAAACCCCTTATTTTTTTTACTTTAGGGACCAAAACAGTGGTTTTAAAAAACTTTGGGCCTTCTGGGTGGGACTTTGAAAAACCCCTTTTTTTTCAAAAAAACTGGGTTTTCGCCTGTGTACGATTGTTTTCTGATGATAAATTTTGGGTATAGAAAAGTGGAGCACGCCCTTTTGATCCCTCGTTTAAATTTGTGGGGGGTTTCCAGTTTAAATTTTAATCGTAAAAAACTCCCGGATTTATTTTCAAATCGATATCATTAGGGGGAAAATTGGGCATAATTATTGTTATAAAAAAAATTTGAGAGTCTTCCCACATGTAAAAGCCAAGCACAGGGTTTTATAAACAAATTGTTTTTTTCAAATCTTTCAAAAAACATTTTAACGCATATTGTATAGATACCAAAAATATAATAAAGTTCTGATTGACTCAAGGGTTTTAATTAAAATTTCCTAGCGTAGGCCCCCCTGAATTGTAATCTATACTAATGCTATCTGTAAAAGGTTTTTTTTCCAAAGACAAAGATTAGAAAAATTTTTGGGGTTTTTGTATTCCTCAACTTTAACCAAGCAGTCCCCGTTAAACCCAAAGGGTTTATTTTAAACGTTTAACTGTAAAATAGGGAACTTTTTTAAACTTAGAAGGAGGGATGGGCCATATGGCTTTTTTCGAGTAAACGTTAATCGGTTTTTACCCCAAAAAAAAAAAAAGTTTTAAAAACTCAGTTTTTTACTACAAAACCCAACTATATATATAGATAGTGTTATTTTTGAAAAAGTGCTTTTTTGGCCCCAAACACTATTTATTAAAGCCCCTAAATTTCACATCGGGCTATTTGGCCCCAACCCTTTTGAGAGGGGTTTTCCGCATTTAAAACAATTTTTACATTTTGAGTGCATCGGGGGACCAAAATTTTAAAAAGGGCTTATTCTATATTTCAAAAAGGTCATTTTCAACCTATTTGACTTGACTATAATGATGCATAAAAACCCCACGTTTCAATAGATCCAAAAGCCCCATATGGGAGAACCACCGCCCACACCCCGCAGGTTCGGAGTTCGAATCACGAAGATGTGTTTTTTTTTATATTTTGTATGTTTCTTCATTCCATTTAAATTTTTTTTGGGTGGTATTTAAAAATATATTTTAAACAAAGGGAAATTTTGATATAAAAAATTAAATTTTTAAAAATTAAGATATTCAGATAGAAAAAATTTTTAATTGGGGTAAAAAAAAAAACGAGTAGACTAAAATAAAACCCAATTTTTCCCCCAAGGGATTCAAAGGGAAAAATACACAAATAACCCTTTTTGGAAAAAGGGGAAAAATGGATTTTGAAGGGAAAAATTTCCTTTTTTAAATGTTTAAATTTTTTTTTATTTCATATGGTACCTATAATACATAATCCCTTCACAACGCCCGGGGGCCGGGCCCAAAGGACCCTGACGATCCATTTTGGTACCAGGGGAAAAACTATTAGGTGGAAAAAAACCATAGACCATACTGATAAGCGGTTATACAAGATGTACGAAAATCAGTTTGGATACGTTCTCCCCAAAGGGTATCGGCGGAAAATTCTTTATTACTTCCTTTTTGTTGCCGCGTTTAAAGGGGTCCTTGATATCCGAAACAGACAATGTCAGAAAAAAGGCAAAAACATTTTTGTCGTTTTGACCCCCTTTCACGTGGCCAAGACCCACAAAAAAACGGGGGGGTCTCAAAACTTGGAACACGGGGGGGGGTATGTATTTTGAGCGGGAGAAAGAGGTCCGTAAGGAAAAGGGGTTTTTTGCGGGCTCCCAAAAACTACTTCATTTATTTTTAATATAGGGGCCAAGAAAAAGCACGAATTTCAATGATCTTTTTAAAGTCCGTAAATGTGGCTGTACTGCAGGGGTTTTTTTTCAAAAACCTCTGCACAGTTGGGCAGTTGGGAAAAATTTTTTCCCCTTTCACTTTTAAAAATTGCCTTTTTCTTTTCCCAAAACAATTTTCCCCGGGGAAAATTATGTTGAAAGAAGACGACTTTTTTTAAGTAAAAAAAAGAAGGGTATTGGGGTCCCTATTTTTTTTGCGGTTGGGAAAGCCCGAATGGGAAGTTTATATCTGCAAATCTTTGAATACAAAAAATGTATTTTTTTTTACCCTCCAAAATATCCTATAATTTAAAAAAAATAAAGTCCTCTATCCACCATACAAAAATGGTTCCCCATCACCATACATAACCCGTCCTCTTTTACCATACATAAGTCCTCTATCTACCCCTACAAAACTGTCCCCTATTACCCAAAATAAAGTCCTCTATCTCCAACAAAACTGTCCTCTATCTCCATACGTAAAATCCTCTATCTACCCTTTCGTAAATATCCCCATTACCCTGAAAAAGGGCCTTATCTACCATACATAAAGTCCTCTTCTACCATACCAAAAACCTCTATCACCCTACATAAAGGGCCTCTATCTACCTTCGTAAATGTTCCCCTATCTTTTCCCTACATAACTGTCATCTATCTACAGTACCCTAATAAATGCCTCTTTTACCTTACATTGGGTATCCTCTATCTACCTACATAGAGATCTATCTACCATACATAAAAAATCCTTAACCTACCCTACGTAAAAAGCTTTTTTAAACCCTTTCATAACTGTCCTCTATCTTCCATACATAACGTTTCTATCTACCCAAAAATAACTGTCCTCTATCACCAAAACAAAAAGGGCCTCCATTACCATACTAAATATCCTTTCTACAAACATAACGTTTCCCCTTTTCTTTCCATACATAAATGTCCTCTATCTACCCTTTCATAACTGCCTCTATTACCCGACAAACCCGTCATCTTCTACCATACATAACTGTCCTCATTATACCATACATAGATATCCTCTATCTACCCTAAAAAAACTGTCTTATTTTCCCATACATATATATCTTATCTACCAACCCTAGACAACCTTTTTAAAATACCATACATAACTGTCCTCATCTACCATGATTAGTCATCTACTACCCTTTCTTAATGTCCTCTATCTCCCCGTTTAAATGTCCCTCTTTTACCATACATAACTGGCATTAAACTACCATGCCCTTACGGGCTCTATCTTTCCCTGCATTTAAAAATCCCTATTACCATGCTAACTGTCATCTATCTACCCTTTCATTACTTCCCCCTTTTCAACCCCTGCAAACGTCACATCTACCATACATAACTGTCATCTATTACCATGAATTACGGGCCCTCATTTCCATTTCATAAAAGTCCTCTATCTCCCCTTTCAAAACTGTCCCTATTTTTCCCTACAACTGTCCCTTTTTACCATACATAAAATATCCTTATATACCTAAAATTTAAAGTATTTATCTACCATACATAACTGTCAAATTTTTACCCTTGGGAAAAGTCCTCTTTCCATACAAAAATGTCCCCTATCTACCCTACTAACTGGCCCCTTTTTCTACCATGCCCTTTCTGTATGTATTACAAAGCCCTTTTGTCATATATCACCATGAAAAAACTCCCTATTACCAAAAAATAAAATGTCCTTATCACCATGCATAACTGTCCCACTAAACCCTACATAACTGTCTCTATCTACCATTTCCCTAGAATCCTATATAACCCTACCTAACTGTCATCTATCCCACCATACAAAAAATGTCCCTCATCTACCAAAACATAACTGTCTCTATTCCCTACAAATGTCCTCTATTACCAAACTAAAAAGTCCTCCTACTACCCTACATAAATGTTATCATCTACCATACATAGAAACCTCATTTACCTACATAGAATCTCTATCTACCCCCCAATCGATATCATCATTACCATAAAAATAGATATCCTTAAACCATGCATACTGTCTCTATCTACCAGCATAACTGTCATCTATTTACATTACCCTCAAAAGTCCTTTTATTACCAAAACATAAGTCCTCTATCTTCCCCCAAAATAATGTCCTCTATAACCTTTCATAAAGGGCCTATATTTCAATACATAACTGTCTTATTACCAACATAAATGTTTCCCCATCTAAAAAATTTGGAAACCTCTTTTATACCATACATTAAAATTTTCCTCTATCTACCATAAAAACTGTCCTCTATTCCCTAATTTAAATGTCTCTATCTACCATAAATAAATGCCTCTATCTAAATCCCTAAAAATCCTTTATCTACCATACATTTAAATGTCCTCTATCTACCTTATAAATGTCATTTTTATCTACCCTACATAAATGCCTTATTACCATCCCTTTAAATGTATCTATTTCCATCCCAAATGTCCCTATTTTCCATACCCTAAAAATTTATCTATTACCAAAAAAAACTGTCCCCTATCTTTCCATAATAACTGTCATCTATCTACATACATAAATTTTCCTAATCTTTCCCTACAAACTGTCCGTATTACCAAAATAGATATCCTCTTTTACCATTTCATAAAGGGCCTCATCTACCCTTTAAAAAACTGCCTCGATTACCATACATAAATATCCTCTATCTCCCCTACATAGATATCCCTATCTTTCATACAAACTGTCCTCTTTTCTACCATACAAAACTGTCCTCTATCTTCCCAAAATAAAAGTCCTCATCTTTCCCTTTCATAAGGGCAATTTTTATTTCCATAAAATAATGTCCTCTATCTACCATACATAATTTTTCCCCTAAACTACCCTACCTAAATGTCCTCTTCTACCCTACATAAATGTCCCATAATTATGTCATGCAAAATTCCCCGTTGATTGTTGAAATTAATTTAGTTAAACTGTTAAGATGGAAACTATTTTTGAAGTTGGTTAAATTTGGGAAAGGGCCCACAAATTGGGAATTTGGGAAAAATTTATTTTTGCGTAGGAAAGCCGGGGCAGTGACCCTTATAATTTCCCCCATGGTCTTGTGTCAGTACCCGTTTTTAAAAAATTTCAAAAGACTTTTTTTGCCCCCGATATCCCTTTTGGGCATTTTTGTCAACCAATTTTTAGGTTATTTAAAAAGAAACGTCAACAGTTTAGGCCCTTGGCATTTAAGGCCCAGTTCTGGGAAAGACAAAATTTGGGTTTTGGAAAATTCCCGATTTATTGTCTTTTGAAAAGTGCTGAAATATTTTTGTCCTTAGTATGATCTTGTGAAGCATCACATTTCTTTCATTTTAAAATTACAATATGTACTTTAAAAAGGGGTAGGGTTACCGATGGAAAACGGTTTACAGGGGGAGACCTGGTTCCTATCCCCTTTGTAAGATTTTTGGGTTTGTTTAAATGATATTTCATGGACTAAAGCACGGGGATTTTCCCCAAAACCCAAAGGGGGGCTCCTTATTTTTAAACCCTAGGTTTTACTGTGGACGAGTTTAAAAAATACCTGATGTGGTTTTTTCGCATTTTCTACAAGGACAGTCCAGGAGAAAAATTTTCGGTTCTAAATGGAAGGTTTATTTCCCAACGATTTTTTAGCGATAAAGAATCACGGAGGTGGTACCCTATGTGCCCAAATATTAATAAAAAAAATTTATGATCTATGAACAAGTGTTTTACATGTTAACCCTCGCCCTTTTCGTCAGAAAAATCTAAATGAAAAAAAAACATTAATTTTTTTTACTTTAAAAAAAAACAACGCATATCACAAACAAACTTATTTTAAAAACGAAAATTTTCCCCTTTGGGAATTTCTATTTTTATATTATTTTTAATTTCCCCCAAAATCATCCTGTTGTCAGGGTTTTTTGTTGGTTTTTTCCGGAAACAAGAAAGACGGGCTGGGCGTAATACTCTCAAAAAAGGGGACGTTTTGAAATGTTTTGTTTATCATAGTGTTTCCGGTTGCCCGTCTGGTCCCTAAACATCGTCACATCTCGACGTTTTCCAGCGTTTAAGGCGACCGATGGGGCATCGATTTTTTACCAGTGAAGGGAGGTCATAAATCGCTATCATCGTCAGTGGATAAAAAAGCGCTGTTTTAAAAGGGCCGTTGTGTCGCGTTGTATGATTAAAGGTATGGTCTACTCGCTACCATCGTCAGCGAAAAACACTGTTTAAAAGGCCCTGTTTTTGGTTTGCTTTTTCTGTTTTGATTTAAAGGTTTTGGTTTATACTCGCACATCGTCAACTTGTTTTGGTGTGTGAAATTGACCGTTAAAGTTTTCATCTTACAGACAGGAACCTAAACTAAGAAATTTACGCGTGGGATCAATAGATTCGCATCGGGAAATAGCCGATCGGTTCAACATCACAGTTAGTAGCGTCTCTAGGGCAAACGCATGTGTTATCGACGCTGTCATGGCTTTGATGAAAGAATTCATCGCCTGGCCATTTGGTAATAACCGTACATTATTCCTTTATGTATTGATTATTTTGGTGCTGTTATATATTTTGTTTAAGGACCTTTCCATTTGGACTTTACAGTATCATATACACTTTGACATATTCAGCTTAAAAATCTGCAACAAAACAACTCTTCTTTCCCCGAACCATCGTTGAGTGGAACAAGCTCCCAACCGCTGTTGTCTCCAGCACTACAAAATGTTCATTCAAAACTGCTCTCTCCAACATTTTTTGTCCAAAATTAATATAGATAGCCTCTTTTGGCCTCCTCCACTGATATTGTCTTCGGCTAGTTGAAGTTAATCAGGATCATCTAGGAGTAAAAAACAGAACTAGTAGACCTTTACTTACATACTCTTCTTGAATTCATAAAGTAAGTCACGATGGCACCACTATAGTCAGCTACCACGCTCTTGAAAGACTGTCTAGCCGAACAAAGCATTGCTTGTGCAAGATTTAATTTAGATATATATATATACTTAAGGGTATACAATAATGAACGAACGATGAGCCTTTAAAATACCATATTCAGTACTTACTTCAGTAAATCAGATTGATAAATAATCCGAAATGACAAATTCACACAATTTCTGTCAACTCAAAACATATGGCACGTTGCAAGTGCACACGGGCGACAACTCTTTCTGTTGGGTGCATTCGACTGGCACAATTAATACAACACGTACCTAGATTTACTTGTTCTCGGAAGCAAATGCATGTGTTTGCACACATATTATGAAGATTAAACTCTAAATAACAAGAGGAAATATGTCCATTAACTATTTTGTTTCCTGTCCGAGAAGATTTATCTTTTTCAATTTTGCCGCATGTGCATATTTTCTTTATTTCAAACATTTTTCGTTGTAAAAAGTCTTCTACTACATTTTTGTTTTTGACTATACAACAGAAGTAACAATATTGCTAACCAGACAATTTTTGCAAACTAGCATTCCCGGTTCTATCATTTAATAAGGATGACCTCTCCCGACTATTTAAATGGCAATTAACATACGTATGTATATGTTGACGTTACAACTCTCATTGAGTGAACGAAAGCGTGACCGATAGTTCTATAAGAAACAGCTAAAAAGTAAGACTGTGCAACACTAGTATTTACTTTCTAGTACAGGGACATATCACAGATTCATGTGGGCATGAATTTGAATTGTTTTAATAATGTAAGTAACAGGCGAATTAATAAATCATTTTAAATTATTAACCTGTTATGTTGTTTAGATTATGAGATCATTATGAAGCACGTAAACGCCAAGCCTCAGTTTTAAAAATATCTTGTTCATTTCCACAAGTACCTGTGGGAAATATCGACGATGTAGACTGCTCTGTTCGATGCACAGCTATCAGTGTTCGTAGAACGTACATGTACGACCATCGAAGTTTGACACTAAAGGAAACGGATCAAAATAGGCATTTGAAAATTGCTTTTGAATTGTTTACATTTTTAATATTCATGTCAAATGAAAAGAAATATGCGACTCTTTCATATGTATAATACTTTGTTGCTTATACGTAATGTTTTCTACTTATCTGAATTAAGTTCTTTCTAAATAGCACCCTTCGCACATATTTTATGTAAATAGTATATTGGTCTCGTAGACTACAGTTAATTCAGGAACAATGCCATAAAGTAAAAGGATTCCGAGGAGTTGTTAGGGCCATTTATGGCACCCACATACCAATTGCAGCTCAGAGTGAACACAAGGCCTCTTACCTCAACAGGAAAACGTACCAGTCCTTGGTGCTACAAGTAAGGGAAAGAAATTAAGCGGTACATGGCGGGTTGCTATGCGTATCGCTCCGCTAGTGTGTGCGTCCTACGTGTCTAAGAATATGTTCAGGTCAGCGAGATTACTGTGTATGGAAGATAGCATAAAATCACGTGACAACATCATCCATAATACTTTTTCCGATTCAGCCAGTCTCATGAATGAAGTTTGATCACGTGAGACATTTTACTACGAATTTTACTACACAAAACACGTATTTTGTACAAATCCGGGACAAATGAATATTTCCGAAATACGATCTGTTTTTTCATATATATATTGATGGCTGTTTTCCGCCATACCTCTTTAAATTTATACAATTCTTCAATTTTACTACAGATTATGATTTCACACCGATTCTTGGAAAGTTCCGTAACATTTTATTTTATACAAAAATACAAATCTCTACCTATTCCATGTTGGCTGTGCCTTGGATAACAAGTATGAATGAACAATGATTTTTTGGCTCACCAGGCACGAAGTACCAGTTAAGCTTATGGTATGGTGTGTTGTGCATTGTTCATCAACTTTTTCAATGCCTGTGAAAGAGTGCTATACAATTTCTTCAAATAAAATTTCATTTAGTCTTGGTGTATTTAAACCAAGGAGATTCAATAGAGGGAAATACTTGACAAGTAGTTTTATTGGGAATATTTCCCTATAATTTTGCAAATATCTAGGCGAGCAATACATGCCCTCTGAGCCTCTTCTTTTTAATATGGTTTGTGCAATAATAATAAGTGAATTATAGGCATATTTTTTGTTGAATGCAAATACAGGCAGTGGTTGATCATAAGATGGAATTCACGGAAGTATATGTTGGATGGCCAGGATCTGTACATGATGCGAGGATTTACGCCAACAGTAGTTTATATCTTAAAGCAGCTGAACTTTTTCCAACACAGAGCCACTTGGTTGGAGATGGGGCATATCCCCTATCAAAGTATGAGTATAATTAATGTTTTACACACTACTTGGAATTGATAGAGAAGGCACATAACAATGATGACTTTAAAAAGAATCAGACCATGGCATTCATAGTCAATGAAAACTAACTATAAAATGCTGCATGTCAAACATGTGATCATCTTTCCCCATACACTGGTCCATATTGTATGTAAGATGCTGCTAGCTGTAAACATCTTCTGTAGTCTCATAACTGTCGAGTAATCCATACATGTCAAAAATGTCCAAAATATACTGGGACCTTAACCCTGAAACACAAGGATGTAAAATGGTATACTCGTACTTGTCCTTTATATAAAGTTTGACCGAAAAGTTGTGAAGTGTTTGAATTAAATCAGTTATTTTCTATAGAATATATATATATATATATATATATATATATATGGAAAAATTAAAAAAATGACTCAGACAACATCTAACGTTTTCGTCCCGTCTAGGGAACTCTTCAGACTGTTTATTTTCAATTGCACCATGACGTCATAATGATCATGACGTCATAATAACAGTTACGTCATACAATACCAACAACTTACAACAATAACAACTTACATGTACATACAAATGAAAACTGTTTACGCACTATTCAGACTTGGTTTTAATAGCTTAATAAACTCTGACTCCTTTGATTCTCGTTTTATTGTATCAGAAGTATCCATCTTATAGAAAGGGAAAATTTTAAAATCACCATTACTACAATTATGAATATGCTTACTAACATTTAAAAATCTGAGATTATCCGAACGTATTTGTTGACGATGGACTGTCATTCTGGTTCTCAATTCATTACCAGTTTGTCCAATATAAAAATCACTACATTGAGAACAAATCATAGCATAAATAACATTACGGCTTTTACAATCTATATTTCTTTTAACATTAAAAGTGAAGCCATTTTTGAAATTGAAAGTGCTACCTTCCACAATAAGTTTACATGTACCGCAACGCGGTGTATTACATTTAGAAACCTTTGTGCATTTTAAATTATCATTGAACTTAGAACTTGTCAAAATATGACGTAGGTTTTTAGGTTGTCTTTTACTATTTATTAAAGTATACTTGTTTAAAACCTTACCCATTCTATCATTACTTTGCTTAAGTTCTTCACATTTATTGCGAATAATAGGAAATATATCAAAATTACGATTTATATAATGTAATACACCGCGTAACTGTCCTCTATCTACCATACATAACTGTCCTCTATCTACCATACATAAATATCCTCTATCTACCATACATAACTGTCCTTTATCTACCATACATAACTGTCCTCTATCTACCATACATATATATCCTCTATCTACTATACATAACTGTCCTCTATCTACCATACATAACTGTCCTCTATCTACCATACATAACTGTCCTCTATCTACCATACATAACTGTCCCCTATCTACCATACATAACTGTCCTCTATCTACCATACATATATATCCTTTATCTACCATACATAACTGTCCTCTATCTACCATACATAACTGTCCTCTATCTACCATACATAGATATCATCTATCTACCATACATAACTGTCCTCTATCTACCATACATAGATATCCTCTACCTACCATACATAACTGTCCTCTATCTACCATACATAACTGTCCTCTATCTACCATACATAACTGTCATCTATCTACCATACATAGATATATTCTATCTACCATACATAGATATCCTCTATCTACCATACATAACTGTCATCTATCTACCATACATAGATATCCTCTATCTACTATACATAACTGTCATCTATCTACCATACATAACTGTCCTCTATCTATCATACATAACTGTCATCTATCTACCATACATAATTGTCCTCTATCTACCATACATAGATATCATCTATCTACCATACATAACTGTCCTCTATCTACCATACATAACTGTCCTCTATCTACCATACATAACTGTCATCTATCTACCATACATAACTGTCCTCTATCTACCATACATAGATATCATCTATCTACCATACATAACTGTCCTCTATCTACCATACATAACTGTCCTCTATCTACGATACATAGATATCCTCTATCTACTATACACAACTGTCCTCTATCTACCATACATAGATATCCTCTATCTACGATACATAGATATCCTCTATCTACTATACACAACTGTCCTCTATCTACCATACATAGATATCCTCTATCTACCATACATAGATATCCTCTATCTACCATACATAAATGTCCTCTATCTACCAAACATAACTGTCCTCTATCTACCATACATAACTGTCCTCTAGCTACCATACATAACTGTCCTCTATCTACCATACATACCTGTCCTCTATCTACCATACATAGATATCCTCTATCTACCATACATAACTGTCCTCTATCTACCATACATAACTGTCCTCTATCTACCATACATAACTGTCATCTATCTACCATACATAACTGTCCTCTATCTACCATACACAACTGTCCTCTATCTACCATACATAAATATCCTCTATCTACCATACATACCTGTCCTCTATCTACCATACATAGATATCCTCTATCTACCATACATAGATATCCTCTATCTACCATACATAGATATCCTCTATCTACCATACATAAATATCTTCTATCTACCATACATAACTGTCCTCTATCTACCATACATAGATATACTCTATCTACCATACATAACTGTCCTCTATCTACCATACATAACTGTCCTCTATCTACCATACATAAATGTCCTCTATCTACCATACCTAAATGTCCTCTATCTACCATACATAGATATCCTCTATCTACCATAAATAGATATCCTCTATCTACCATACATAACTGTCCTCTATCTACCATACATAGATATCCTCTATCTACCATACATAAATGTCCTCTATCTACCATACATAACTGTCCTCTATCTACCATACATAGATATCCTCTATCTACCATACATAACTGTCCTCTATCTACCATACATAACTGTCCTCTATCTACCATACATAACTGTCCTCTATCTACCATACATACCCGTCCTCTATCTACCATACATAGATATCCTCTATCTACCATACATAACTGTCCTCTATCTACCATACATAGATATCCTCTATCTACCATACATAAATGTCCTCTATCTACCATACATAACTGTCCTCTATCTACCATACATAGATATCCTCTATCTACCATACATAACTGTCCTCTATCTACCATACATAACTGTCCTCTATCTACCATACATAACTGTCCTCTATCTACCATACATACCCGTCCTCTATCTACCATACATATATATCATCTATCTACCATACATAGATATCCTCTATCTACCATACATAACTGTCCTCTATCTACCATACATAGATATCCTCTATCTACTATACACAACTGTCCTCTATCTACCATACATAGATATCCTCTATCTACCATACATAACTGTCCTCTATCTACCATACATAACTGTCCTCTATCTACCATACATAACTGTCATCTATCTACCATACATAACTGTCCTCTATCTACCATACATAACTGTCCTCTATCTACCATACATAGATATCCTCTTTCTACCATACATAACTGTCCTCTATCTACCATACATAGATATCCTCTATATACCATACACAAACATCCCAGTTGATTATTGTTGATATAGATACTGAGTAACAGTGATAAGATTGTTGTTCAAGTTGTGGTCAGGACCTAGTTGGAAATATGTATGTTGCTTAGAATGTAGAGTCAGTGACATTATAATGCACAGTGGTCTTGTTGTCAGTACCCTGTTTTCAATTAATTTCAATAATCAAAACTGATGAAATCTATACAATGAAAGGACTATTGCACCTCCCCAATCTACATTTGGACATTTCTGTCGACCAATTATGAGGTTTTATTACCCGCTAGCGTCAACAGTTTAGGCCCTTGGCATTACTGACAAGTTCTTAATGACAAATCAGCTGTGGCGCATTCTAATTCATTGTCTATTGAAAAGTTCTGAAATAGTGCGTGGCATAAGTATGATCTTGCTAAAGCATGACATTGCATTCATTTAACATTACATTAACAGTGTAGGCGTTACCGATGAAGCGGTTGACACTGCGGAACATCTAGTCCTATCCGATTTGTAAAATTTGTGTTTCGTATACAAGATACCCATGGACTACACACATGTATCTCGCACACAAAGGAGGTCGTCCTTAAATAGCCGTAGGTAGTACTGTAGGACGACGTTATACAATACATACCTGATGTGTTCAGTATTGCCTACAATGACAGTCCAGGTAGATATCGGCGTTTAAATGTACAGGTGATTTTCCTAACGATTTTATAGCGATAACGAACTCGCGTGACGGTGGTACCCCAAGTGCAATATATTAATAAACAATCCATGATCTACTGAACAAATGTGTTTACATTGTTAACATCGCTCTTTTTCGTCAGAAGATCGAAATGAAAAATAACATTCATTATTTATTACTTCAAAACAAACGATCGCATATCACAAACAGACTTATTTTAAATGGATAACTTCAACCTTTAAATAGTTTGTATTTCTATATTATTTTTATATTCCTCCATGTCATCCTATGTTATCATGTTGTCCTGTTGTTTTTGTCCGCTATCAAGAAAGACGTGTAAGGTCATAATCACTCTCAACTTCAGGTGGGTGTTTAGAAATGTTTATGTGATCATACGTGTTGCCTGATCCGCCAGTATGGTAATAAACATCGTCACTATCTCGACGTTTACCAGCGTGAAGTCGACCGTATGTGTCATCAGATATACCAGTGAAGGTATGGTCATACTCGCTATCATCGTCACGTGGATACACACTGTTTAAATGTCCGTATGTGTCGCGTGCTGTATGATTAAAGGTATGGTCATACTCGATATCATCGTCATACTTGTTATTGTGTGTGTGAAGTTGACCGTATGTTTCACTCTGATCACCAGTATGGTCATACAAATCCTCACCTGACACATTGTGTTTAGTTTTTAGTTCACCCAGGTGATTATAAACATTATCTGATGTACTTATAACCTCTGTATAGCTGTGATCCACTTTATCAGGCTTTCTCATTTCTATGTCGTCACCATCACCGCTATTTTTAGCAGCAGAAAACTTTTTGAACACTTCACGACGACGTAACAGTAAAATAACAACAACTATGATAATTAGCATTGCCACGCCCCCTACAACAGATCCCACCACTGTTGGTACAGACGACTGCTCCGGGCTTGTTGATGGAGACAGATCAATATCGCTCACACTTTCTTTAAATGTAGTCAAAAGCCCGCTATGAGTTGTTACTACACGTCCACGTCGAGTTGTTTGCTTCTTAGAACTGTTGGTGTCCTGAATAATGTTGTTAGTAATTTGTTGATTTGGTGTTACACCGTCAGTGGTAATTATAGATGTGGTATCTAGGATGCTGAGTTCCGTAGTAGTTTGTTGAGTTGGTGTCACACCGTCAGTGGTAATTATAGATGTGGTATCTAGGATGCTGAGTTCCGTAGTAGTTTGTTGAGTTGGTGTCACACCGTCAGTGGTAATTATAGATGTGGTACCTAGGATGCTGAGTTCCGTAGTAATTTGTTGAGTTGGTGTCACACCGTCAGTGGTAATTATAGATGTGGTATCTAGGATGCTGAGTTCCGTAGTAGTTTGTTGAGTTGGTGTCACACCGTCAGTGGTAATTATAGATGTGGTATCTAGGATGCTGAGTTCCGTAGTAGTTTGAGTAGATACAGAAGTGTTTACACATAACGCTGGGAGTAAAGTATCACAGGGTAAGACAACAGGTATCAGGTGATTGTTGGTGATGTTGACTGCTACACATCCGTCATTGGTACTCGGGGGATGACCCCATAATGTGTACGTCACCGCAAACCCACCAACCCAATAGGTACAACGGTTGTTACATTTTCCGACAATGATTGATGTAGAAGCAAACTGCGAGTTGTATTTGTAGCATTCCGATAGAGAGTGTAACCAATCAAATGAGCCCAATATTTCAAAAACTTTGGCAGTGTGTGGTGGCTTATAACACAGAGGCTGGTACCTTTCATCACAGCTCCTGGTAACGAACTGTTGTTTTGGTGTGTAAGTAACTGCCAGACAGTTACCGTCACCTGGTATGCAGTTGGAATTGTTTTCCACACCAAATTGACACATACAATAAGTGGATACTTTGTTAGAATTTATAGCCGTTCCTCTCCCACAATAAGTGTACTTTGTATTGTAACATCCCCCCGCAATACAACCAGACGTTGTGACTGTAACATCCTTGTAACAAACACACTTATCTCCTGTCAGGACGAATCTACTGTAATTACAATATCGTAAACATTCCTTAGCCGGGTCTCCAGGTGACGTCATTGCTATTCCGCTGTCATTGTGTTTAAATGTTCCATAAAAGCAGCCCCCGAAATTAATCCAAACGCGTTTAACGTACGCCCCGATCCACGCCGTCTGATGCGTCCCCAAGACCTTGCTGCTAATATTGCCAATTTCTTTCTCAGCATCTCCTGTCAGGTTGAGGCCTAACATTGAACACCCAAGGTCGCCTGAGGCATCGTTCCATGTTTGTTGTCTAGACAAATAGACCGTTTTGTTGATTTCACTTTCACTTTCCACAGACAACAGTAATAAAACACACAGCAGTATCACCCTCATTTCTCTGTATTGTGTGTTTTACCTATGAAGTAGCGGTTTATCTAAAGTCATTCTCTTGTTTTGTCAATCCAAAAAGTGAACACAGTTGTTGGAATGTTTGAAACACTATGCGGATCGGTTTGGCTAGTACAGGTAGACATCCCGAACATGAAAAGTGAGTTTGTCTTATCACTATGTGACAAACACATTGGACCAGGAAGTAGGAGAGCAAAAGGCAACGTGTTGGTTTATAAACCACCTGATAACGGGTATTTATAAACATTAACAGATCAATAATTACAATAAACTCATTATATGAGTTTACGATGATAAGTCGCAGGAAACAACTATATATGTCCGTTATATCAGAAGAAATTTCCGTCAAATCTTCTCGATTACGTCAATAATTCATAAGTGAAGTATGTAATAGACACCAAAAAATAGAACATGAACGAATCCTACGCGCGCCCAGACGATAAAAAGAAAAGCATGGGTACAAATGTATGTTTACTGATACCGAGACGATTCATAACCAATTCACGGTGGCTTTTCACGTTCAACCTATCTGTACTTGTTGCCTAACATACTCACGTTGAAGCTGTAAGTCGTAGATAATGTTACGATTTTAACCAATTATTTTCTTTTACTTTAGGCACCAATCAGTGCGTCTAATCAACTTTGGGCTTCTGATGCGTGACTTTGACAACCGTTATTTTTCAAAACAAACTGGTTTGCGCATGCGTGTACGATATGTTTTCTGATGATCATTTGGATATAGAGAGTGGAGCACCGCATTTTAGATCCCTCGTAATTAGTGGGGAGTTTCCCAGTTTTAATTGTAATCGTAAAGAACTACGGTATTGATTTTCAAATCGTATCATCATTAGGGTATATATTGTCATAATTTATATGTTATGAAAACATAGAGAGTCTTCAACACATGATAAAATGCAAGGCACATGTTATATAATCAATTCGTTTTCTTCAAATTCTTCAATAAACATTTTAACGCATATTGTATAGATACCAAAAATATAATAATGTTCATGATTTGACTCAATGATTTAATTAATTACCTAGCAGTAGGCCTACTGATATTGTAATCTATTACTATACTGCTATCTGTAACGTTTCGTCTCCACTGACAAAGATTAGAAACATTGTGTTACTTGTATTCCTCAACTTTATAACCAAGCAGTCCTCGTTATCCAAGGGTCATTGAAACGTTTAACTGTAAGTAGAATCTAGTTTAGATACTTAGAAGGAGGTATGGCGCATATTGGCCTGTTTCGACGTAACGTTAATCGTTTTCACAAAAAAAAAGTGTTAAAAACTCAGTTTTTGAATACAAACCTAAATCTATATCATATAGATAGTGTTATTTATGAAAAATGTGCTTTTAATTGCAATCACTATTTCATTAAATGACCGTAAAGTTGCATCATCGGGCTATTTGCAACTTTCGAGAGGGGTTTTCCGCATTCAAATCAATTTTTGACATAGAGTGCATCGGAGGACCAACTTTTACAATGTCTTATTCTATATACAACAGGTCATTTACAACCATATTAGACTGACTATAACTGATAGCATAAACCTCACGTTTCAATAGATCCACATAGCTCATATGGTAGAACCACCGCCTAGCACCTGCAGGTTCGGAGTTCGAATCACGAAGATGTGTCTTTTTATATTTTGCTATGTTTCTTCATTCCATTTAATTTTTCTTGATGGTATTTAAATATATATTTTCAACATAAGGGATATTCGATATAAAGAATTCAGTTTAAAGATTAAGATATTCAGATAGAACATTTTCACTTGGATAAACAAAAACGAGTAGACTAAAATAACCAATTTATCCCATAGCATTCAAAGTAAAATATACACAAACTACCATTGTTGACAAGAGGCATACATGGATGTGAAGTGTAAAATTCCTATTTAATATGTCAATTTTATTTTATTTCATATGGTACCTATAATACATAATCCGTTCACAACGCACAGCGCGCCAATGGACCATGACGATCCATTTTGGTACCGTGGGAATAACTATTAGCTGAAAACGACCATACGACCATACTGATAAGCGGTTCATACAAGATGTATCGAAGTCAGTTTGGATACGTATCTCCTCAGGATATCGGCGGACAACTGTCTTTATTGACTTCCTTGTGTTGCCAGCGTTAATGGAGTCCTTGATATCAGAATCAGACAATGTCAGAAAATGGCAAATCATTCTGTCGTCTGACACCTTACACCGTGTCCAAGCTCCACATCGGGGTCTCAGAACTTGGAACACGGGGGTATGTATTTTGATGCGGTAGAAAGTAGGTCAGCTAAGGAAAGGTGTTTCTTGTGCTCCAAATACTATCTTCATTTATTTTTAATATAGCTCACGAACCGCAGCGATATTTCAATGATCTTTAACGTCCGTAAATGTGGCTGAATACTGCATGGTTATTTCAAACACCTCTGCACAGTCTGGGCAGTTGGAACAAATTTTCACATTTCACTTTGAAAATTGCCTTTTCTCTTTTCCAAAGCAATTTTCCCTGGCAAACTTATGTTGAAGAAGACGACTTTTATAAGTAAAAAATAGCAGATATTGTGTCGTATTTCTTGCGGTTGTATAATCGCAGAATGAGGAATGTTTATTATCTGCAAATCATGTTGACATACATAAACATGTATTTATATTTACCATACATAAGTATCCTATATATAAAATACATAAATGTCCTCTATCTACCATACATAACTGTCCTCTATCTACCATACATAACTGTCCTCTATCTACCATACATAACTGTCCTCTATCTACCATACATAACTGTCCTCTATCTACCATACATAAATGTCCTCTATCTACCATACATAACTGTCCTCTATCTACCATACGTAAATATCCTCTATCTACCATACGTAAATATCCTCTATCTACCATGAATAACTGTCCTCTATCTACCATACATAACTGTCCTCTATCTACCATACATAAATATCCTCTATCTACCATACATAAATGTCCTCTATCTACCATACGTAAATGTCCTCTATCTTCCATACATAACTGTCATCTATCTACAGTACCATACATAAATGTCCTCTATCTACCATACATAGATATCCTCTATCTACCTACATAGAGATCCTCTATCTACCATACATAACTGTCCTCTATCTACCATACGTAAATGTCCTCTATCTACCATACATAACTGTCCTCTATCTTCCATACATAACTGTCTTCTATCTACCATACATAACTGTCCTCTATCTACCATACATAACTGTCCTCCATCTACCATACATAAATATCCTCTATCTACCATACATAACTGTCCTCTATCTACCATACATAAATGTCCTCTATCTACCATACATAACTGTCCTCTATCTACCATACATAACTGTCATCTATCTACCATACATAACTGTCCTCTATATACCATACATAGATATCCTCTATCTACCATACATAACTGTCCTCTATCTACCATACATATATATCCTCTATCTACCATACATAGACAACCTCTATATACCATACATAACTGTCCTCTATCTACCATGCATTACTGTCATCTATCTACCATGCATTACTGTCCTCTATCTACCATGCATAACTGTCATCTATCTACCATACATAACTGTCATCTATCTACCATGCATTACTGTCATCTATCTTCCATGCATAACTGTCCTCTATCTACCATGCTAACTGTCATCTATCTACCATGCATTACTGTCCTCTATCTACCATGCATAACTGTCATCTATCTACCATACATAACTGTCATCTATCTACCATGCATTACTGTCATCTATCTACCATGCATAACTGTCCTCTATCTACCATGCATAACTGTCCTCTATCTACCATACATAACTGTCCTCTATCTACCATACATAGATATCCTCTATATACCATACATAACTGTCATCTATCTACCATACATAACTGTCATCTATCTACCATGCATAACTGTCCTCTATCTACCATACATAACTGTCCTCTATCTACCATACATAACTGTCCTCTATCTACCATGCATTACTGTCATGTATCTACCATGCATTACTGTCATATATCTACCATGCATAACTGTCCTCTATCTACCATACATAACTGTCCTCTATCTACCATGCATAACTGTCCTCTATCTACCATACATAACTGTCCTCTATCTACCATACATAGATATCCTCTATATACCATACATAACTGTCATCTATCTACCATACATAACTGTCCTCTATCTACCATACATAACTGTCCTCTATCTACCATACATAACTGTCCTCTATCTACCATACATAACTGTCCTCTATCTACCATACATAACTGTCATCTATCTACCATACATAGATATCCTCTATCTACCATACATAGATATCCTCTATCTACCATACATAGATATCATCTATCTACCATACATAGATATCCTCTATATACCATGCATTACTGTCATCTATCTACCATGCATAACTGTCATCTATCTACCATACATAACTGTCCTCTATCTACCATACATAACTGTCCTCTATCTTCCATACATAACTGTCCTCTATCTACCATACATAACTGTCCTCTATATACAATACATAACTGTCCTCTATCTACCATACATAACTGTCCTCTATCTACCATACATAGATATCCTCTATATACCATACATAACTGTCCTCTATCTACCATACATAACTGTCCTCTATCTACCATACATAACTGTCCTCTATCTACCATACATAACTGTCCTCTATCTACCATACATAACTGTCCTTTATCTACCATACATAACTGTCCTCTATCTACCATATATAACTGTCATCTATCTACCATACATAAATGTCCTCTATCTACCATACATAAATGTCATCTATCTACCATACATAACTGTCCTCTATCTACCATACATAACTGTCATCTATCTACCATACATAACTGTCCTCTATCTACCATACATAACTGTCATCTATCTACCATACATAACTGTCCTATATCTACCATACATAACTGTCCTGTATCTACCATACATAGATATCCTCTATCTACCATACATAACTGTCCTCTATCTACCATACATAACTGTCCTCTATCTACCATACATAAATATCCTCTATCTACCATACATAGATATCCTCTATCTATCATACATAACTGTCCTCTATCTACCATACATAACTGTCCTCTATCTACCATACATAACTGTCCTCTATCTACCATACATAACTGTCATCTATCTACCATACATAACTGTCCTCTATCTACCATACATAACTGTCCTCTATCTACCATACATAAATGTCCTCTCTCTACCATACATAAATGTCCTATATAATTATGTCATGCACAAATGTACCCAGTTGATTATTGTTGATATATATATTGAGTTACACTGTTAAGATGAGAAGACTATTGTTGAAGTTGGTTCAAATTTTAGTCAGGACCTACAATTGGAATTGGAAATATTTATATTGCGTAGAATGCAGGTCAGTGACATTATAATACACAGTGGTCTTGTTGTCAGTACCCTGTTTTCAAATATTTTCAAAAGACTTTTGTGCCTCCCCGATATACATTTGGACATTTCTGTCAACCAATTTTGAGGTTTTATTCACCCGCTAGCGTCAACAGTTTAGGCCCTTGGCATTACTGACGAGTTCTGGAATGACAAATCAGCTTCGGCACATTCTGATTCATTGTCTTTTGAAAAGTGCTGAAATATTGTATGTCATTAGTATGATCTTGCTGAAGCATCACATTGCTTTCATTTAACATTACAATATGTACTTTAACAGTGTAGGTGTTACCGATGAAGCGGTTGACACTGCGGAGACCTGGTCCTATCCGCTTTGTAAGATTTGTGTTTCGTTTAAATGATATACATGGACTACGCACATGTATCTCGCACACAAAGGAGGTCGTCCTTATATGACCGTAGGTTGTACTGTAGGACGACGTTTAACAATACATACCTGATGTGTTGTTCAGCATTGTCTACAAGGACAGTCCAGGTAGATATCGGCTTCTAAATGTACAGGTGATTTCCCTAACGATTTTATAGCGATAACGAACTCACGTGACGGTGGTACCCTATGTGCAATATATTAATCAACAATTCATGATCTACTGAACAAGTGTGTTTACATTGTTAACATCGCTCCTTTTCGTCAGAAGATCTAAATGAAAAATAACATTAATTATTTATTACTTCAAAACAAACAATCGCATATCACAAACAAACTTATTTTAAATCGATAACTTTAACCTTTAGGTAATTTCTATTTCTATATTATTTTTATATTCCTCCATATCATCCTATGTTGTCATGTTTTCCTGTTGGTTTTGTCCGCTATCAAGAAAGACGTGCATGGTCGTAATCACTCTCAACTTCAGGTGGACGTTTAGAAATGTTTATGTGATCATACGTGTTGCCTGGTGCGCCTGTCTGGTCATAAACATCGTCACTATCTCGACGTTTACCAGCGTGAAGTCGACCGTATGTGTCATCAGATATACCAGTGAAGGTATGGTCATACTCGCTATCATCGTCACGTGGATACGCGCTGTTTAAATGTCCGTATGTGTCGCGTGCTGTATGATTAAAGGTATGGTCATACTCGCTACCATCGTCACGTCGATACACACTGTTTAAATGTCCGTGTGTGTCGCTTGCTGTATGATTAAAGGTATGGTCATACTCGCTACCATCGTCATACTTGTTATTGTGTGTGTGAAGTTGACCGTATGTTTCACTCTGATCACCAGTATGGTCATACAAATCCTCACCTGACACAATGTGTTTAGTTTTCAGTTCACCCAGGTGATTATAAACATTATCTGATGTACTTATAACCTCCGAATAGCTCTGATCCACTTCATCAGGATTTCTCATTTCTATGTCGTCAGCTTTATTGCTATTTTTAGCAGCAGGAAACTTTTTGAACACTCCACGACGACGTAATAGTAAAATAACAACGACTATGATGATTAATACTGCTATGCCCCCTACCACAGATCCCACCACCGTTGGTACAGACAATTGCTCCGGGCTTGTTGATGGAGACAACTCGAGATTATTCACACTTTCTTGAAATGTTGTCAAAAGTCCGATATGAGTTGTTACTACACGTCCACGTCGAGTTGTTTGCTGCTTAGAACTGTTGTTGTCCTGAATAATGTTGTTAGTAATTTGTTGAGTTGGTGTCACACCGTCAGTGGTAATTATAGATGTGGTATCTAGGATGCTGAGTTCCGTAGTAGTTTGTGTAGATAGAGAAGTGTTCACACATAACGCTGGGAGTAAAGTACCACAGGGTAAGACAACAGGTATCAGGTGATTGTTGGTGATGTTGACTGCTACACATCCGTCATTGGTACTCGGGGGATGACCCCATAATGTGTACGTCACCGTAAACCCGCCAACCCAATAGGTATCGTTATGATTTCCCGTCCAGGTGGTTGTGCTGTTAGCGAACTGTTTGTTGTGATTATAACATTCTGACAGAGCTTGTGACCAGTTATACGGGGTAAATATACTGATACCCTGTGCACATATGGCGCTTGGTTGCTTTATCGTCATATTGATAATTGTCAATTTCATTGTCAGAATATTGACTTGTCTTTGTCATAGATGACATTGATATCGTTCAATAACAACATGACCTATTTGTTCTTATAGGCCTTATTATGTAATTATCGTTTTTACTCTAGTAAACGCTTATTTGTTATTAATAAGGTCTATAAAATATGAAATGTTTAGTTTGTTGTTGTTATTGTTCTTGTTTTTTCCTTCTTTGCACACGAGGAAAACAAATTAAGGATTGTACCTTGGTGATAGCGATAGCACTCAATAGATTATGTTCGTTGCCAACTGCCGGTATACTTCCGTATACGCAATCCAAAGGAAGAACATCCTTATATTTACATTCAGCATACTTGAAAGCATTGGCGAAAATTGTATTCTTTTTTCATAACAACATTAGCCTCATCACAGTGTGTAGTAATGTTGGGGACCGCGCTACCACGGGTAGTACTCTCCATCAGAATTTCCCTTCTCGCTTCTCTTGTTCTTTTAAATAAACACGGTCCATGTAATATTTACATAAATCCAATGTTGTTATGGTCCCCAAAAGTTTCAAAACATAAGAATCACTCCAAAACTCTCACAGAATAGCTGTTCTAGATGAAGCTTCATTTTATTTGTGTTGTTGTTATGATGGTTACTAAGACCGTGCCACGAACTGTCCGACACTTTCCCGCGAAAACTGCTATTCTCTTTCCGACGTCACTCCCAGGTAAACCACATGGAAAATGTTTTTACAAATCATTAAATGTTTTAACAGATACAATCAATCATCACAATAATCATAATGTAAATATAAGGATATAAGGAGAAGGTGGTAATATAAGGAATTAATTTCATTTTTTCAATATTCATGAGGTCATAATATTGGCTTTCATGACATATTTAAAATTGAACATGTCAAGAAGCAAAACGCGATTCAAGGTCAATATGTCTAGAAAGTGAATGCGGTTATGACCTTATGAATGTTGAAAAAATAAACTTCATTCTTTAGATAACCCTATGAAGAAAGTAAAAGTCGGGATGTGTTGTGACGTTGGTAAATATTGCAGCTGTGGTTGCTAGGAAACAACTCATCATTTTAGTTTCAAATGTACAAGGACACTGTACACGGTGTGTTTGTTATTACACACGTGATGAAGTGTTTCTTGTAGTATCCACATTAGTGGTACAAAATGCCCTGACGATGAGGTTAATGATGACGTGTATATCTTGTTTTTACCTTCCACCATGATGTGTTACGTCAATATTTCCTCAATGTGCCAAATATCAATGATAATACACAAATCTCGTCAGTTTTAATTCTGACATACATCCGTGTTTTAGACTTATGATTTTCCGCATTGTAACGACTTGTTGAAACAGTTCGGCAAGCGTGTTAATCAACTGTAAATTATTGTACACTGTTTGTTGAATTCAATATGGTATTTGTCTGTAAAGTATTTTTTCATAAGATAAAACACAAAACGCTTCACGCTAAGCTATAAATAATAACCATCAACACGTCACGTGAGATATTCTTGTAGGGTGCAGCTATCGAGAAAAATGTAATGCTCAACGCTTCAAACGCCCGAAATTGTCGACATTTTTGTTTCTTTTATGGTACTTTTTATCGACACATTACTTACCTCACTATAGATAGTTTTATGGTTAAATTCATAATCTGTGCTTGTAGTTAAACTTGCTTTGTTTCGTTTCGCCCTTTTCTGTTAATTTTTGTGAACCAATATGTAAACAACCCACCCTAACCAGGACTGGTTTGGCGGGGAAGACCTCATTTTTGTAACAGTCACTTACTGGGATATTTTTGTTGGTACCTTTTGTGTTAAGTCGTTACGTACCATATCATGTTACTTATTGAGTTTTACCAATAGGAACACATGCAGAAATTACAACCCGCAGTCCTTGGACGTTAATAGGACGTTAAACAAAATAAACCAAACCAAACCAAACCTATTGGGATATGGTTAAATGCACAAGTGAAAGCAATGTCCATTTTGAGAAATTCTAAATATTTTGATTATCTTCTATCAAAACATTTGATTAGTCTTACTCTTTGCACCACTATTCATCATTCCAACCTTAGGAACTCATTCGTCCTGTTGTGATGAGAGCATTGGTTTCCATCAAAGGCAAACGTAGTTATAAGAAAATAGTTGTGAACTATATGGGAACATATTCCATTTAATATATTGTCAGGATCTATAGAAAGTACACTAAAGATACAAGTGTGAGAATGATTGAAGTTCTGATCAAAACCGTTTTTGTTCTTATATCATACCAAACACCTGGTCTTATTCTGCTTGCGCTTTTTTCGTATTTTGACCTGGTTATGTAAAGTTTGAGATATAATTATCTGTGTTCTCTGTTCTGCGTTTGAGCTAGAACTACAGTTTCGTTATGTAACTTTATTCTCTTTTGTTTTTATATATTGAATGTTCGATGCTTGCTTGTGATTGATGACTATCCTTTACTTTGACAGACCGAATACACATTTTATTATATTTTTTACTAGTGAAATATCCCCAAAATATTCATTCTTCTTTTTGCTAATTTTACCGAGCAAAACAAATAACAAGCATCGTCCGGGTCTCCGCGTTCAAAGTCAGACGGAAGAGAAAAGAATCTCCGATAGTGACAGTGGATAGAATTAACTTACTGTTATATGAGTTATCATCACCAGGACCTCAAAGTAAGCCGCGCACATGTCCGGACTTTCCCTCACTAGGTCTACTAGATACGCTATTTTTTTATTTTTATTTTTTTTTTGTTACTTATATTTTTTATTCAATAAAATGATACATATACAAGATAAACAGAGCACTTTGAAACATATTCACGACATATATGTACTTACACACATCTACATAACACCACACGTACATCTGTTCATACATTGGTACAACATACGCACATACATACATAGGAAATTCTGTATAACGGTTATCACCAACACTTTAATTATGTAGTGATTATTACCGGTATATTATATGGTATAACAATACTCCGGGCATGCAAAGATATCATTGTACACAAACACCAATATATACATTATGATTACACACCATAGAACATTTATATTCTTTTTACATACCAATGGAACATACATATTCTTACGTACCAATATAACATACATATTCTCCCACACCAATAGAACATACATGGTCTCACATACCAATAGATTATACATATTCTTACGTACCAATATAAACTTACATATTCTCGCATATAAGGAATGATATTTATTTATAATTTTATTAAAGCCTATAGAAGTATTATGCACAACAAAACTGGGAAACAAAAACAAACCCCCCCCCCCCCCCCAAGAAGAGAGAGAGGTCGAAGAGAAAAATATAAAAAAAATACATCACGGCCATTATATACATGTATGAGGAACAAATATATATATATATTAAGAGATTACTAGAACTAATATGAACATTAATTAACTGTTATAGTTCAATAAGCCTGTTCCATGTCTTCCATTCCTTCTCAAATTTACATTTGGCCTTGTCACCCTTACTATAATAAATAAACTTTTAAACTGTATAGTTGTCTTTAATTGTGTTTACTAGGGCATTTTAGATTTAATGAGCTATTCAGACATCTGGTTTCATTGTCTACTCTGTTACTTGGAAGATGGTTGTCAAAAATAAAACCAAATATAAAAGACATTTTGTTAAATAAAATAGGGATGAGCAAAGTATCCAGTAGTGTTTCAAAACTTTGCAGTAAAATTTGCACTTCTGGACATTCCTATAAAATATGAGAAATGGTTTCTCTTTCAGAGTTACATATATAGTATACAAAAAGGGGAGGTGACTACTCCAATTTTACACAAAAATGAGTTAGTTGTTAATATATGATGTAAAACCCTATTTTGGAATCACTGAAGCTTTGTATTAGTAGTTACAAGAAAAAGGTATTTCAAAATATTTCAAAATGTGTTAATCTGTATTATCAAAATCATTCTTCCATTTGATAGCATCTTTGGGAAGCAAGTCAGATTTGATCAAAACATCATAGAACATTTCTGAACTTTCTTGTCTCTTAAAAGACACGCAAATTTGGAATGAGCGCTCAACATGTGGTAACTGGGTTGTTTTGACGGGACTTTATCAACTAATGTATTTTGAGTATATAACGGCACCTTTTGTAAATTAGTCTATATATTACACCTAGAATTGTCTAGGCTTGAAAGTGGAAAACGGTAAAACCATGTTACAGTTTAATTGTAATGATAGTACTATTTTCTAACGCCTTGTACTATATAAACAGTCGGACATGTTCAATGCTCTTTGACACACAAAGCGATGTCACCACTTCAGTTCTCAGAGTCTACATCAATGTCATATTGCCTAAGTTTGATTGGTTTTGAGAGAAAAAAATACAGTTGCATTAACACATCGATATTTTGTTTATTTGACTCTCTTATTAGAAATTTATTTAATGTTCGTTTATTGCTTTTAATAAAAACGCTGATGTATCATATCTAGACAGGGACAGTACATTTCAAAATTTAAATTGTAGCATACCTATTTGTTTGACCACACATATATAAGATCAGTTATGAAAAACCTTTTAAAGTAAGTGCGTATTTTCTCATGTATATGTTTCTACCTGTTTTGATACATCCAGACGTTATTACATCATGTATACTGATTTTTGTTTACATTAGACGAGGTTGATCCAGTTGTCCGTACTCGTGTTCATCCTTGGAGGGTTGTGTTAGTCCACAGTAATCACTTCCATGAGTCGGTTTTTCAAATATCTCAAGTTGCAACACAGAGCCGTTGACATAAACTGGGTCGTCGCCATTATCTAGTTCAGCATAATTGTGTGTTTCCGTACTACTAGAACCTTCTGACCTGTCAGTCCCTCTGATGTTACAAATATGTGTGCTCTCATAAACGTTTTCGCCAGCTTTTACTTGTGATTTGGAAATAGTTATGTTCGTTCCGTCACTACCATTGTCATAGAGAGACGAGGAGTTCCGATCTTCTGTTCCCGAAAGACAGATGCATAAAGTTGGGAGTTTTCTGATTTTCACATGGCGACGTAGATATATAACAAGAGCTACAGTGACAAAGACACCGACAACACTTCCTACGATGGACCCGACTATTACTGGTACTGGACTCTTGGTTTGTCCACCTGTTGTTATGTTTGTTAGATCATTATACACGTCTGAAGTACTCGTAACTGTGGAATGGTTCTCTGATTTACTGGGAGCCGTTGTAGATATATCATAGACACTGGGTAGATACTCCGAGGTCCAGACTGGGTTATGTTTAATAGATGATGTAGTCGTCTGACTTAATACGGATGTATTGGTACATAGTGCCGGAAGCAAAGTATCACAAGACAACACAACAGGTATCAGGTGATTGGTGGTTCTGTTGACTGCTACACATCCGTCATTGGTACTCGGGGGATGGCCCCATAATGTGTACGTCACCGCAAACCCGCCAACCCAATAAGTACCATTATGATTCCCCGTCCAGCTGGTAGTTCTGTTAGCAAATTGTTTGTTCTAGTTATAACAATCCGACAGAGATTCTAACCAGTCGCTGCCATTTCCACTGAGATAACCCTTAGAAGTGCTTGGATCGTAACATACAGGTCTGTATTTAACACTGCAATCCATAGGAAAGAATTGTTCTTGTGGGTTGTAAGTTACTGCAAGACAGTCCCCCTCCTCAGATGTGTAAGTCGATTCGTCTGCAATCATAAAATAACACAGACAATGATACGGTAGATACAGAGTAGATTGACCACAATAGGTGTACTTTGTATTAGAACATTCCTTCGCAAGACACCCTATATGTTTGTTGTATGTATTCTTGTAACAAACACACTTATCGCTTGTGAGGGCGAATCCGCTATAGTTACAGTATCGTAAACATTCCTTAGCCGGGTCTCCAGGTGTCGTCATTGGTTGTTTTCCTTTAATAAGCATTCCATAAAAACAGCCCTGAAAATTAATCCAAACACGTTTAACGTACGCCCCGATCCACGCCTTCTGATGCGTCCCCCCGACCGTGCTGCTGATATTGTCAGTGTCATTCGCGAGGTCCCCCGTGAGGTCGAGACCTAGCATTGCACATGTGCTGTCATGGGAAGCGTCGTTCCACGTTTGGTTCCCAGACAAATACACCGTTCGAGAGAATCCACAGCTACTCTTCACATAGAAAAGTAACAAAAGGAATATTAGTTTTACCTCCATAACTTGGTTTTTTTCTGATCAGGGTCTAATGATCATTTCCCCCCTTTGTTTACTCGGCGGTTCGTATGTCCTACTTCGACCGCCTCCTATAGTGACTATGATCTAACTATCGTAGAAGCGAACTCACTTTGGTTATATGTAATGCGCAGGCGTAGAAGTTGCGATGCGCATGTCTAGTCGAGTTTGCTCAACCACTTAGTCCAACTGCAGCAACTAGACTTCGTTTGCGCATTCGTCACCATTTGGAGGCACATAAATTGGTTGTTGTTTATACGCATATGTAATCACATTACCCGGAAAAGCCCGACTATAGAAAATAGTTGACGCTCGAAGTAAGCCTAAACCGAATCCGAGAAAAACTAGAGGAAGTATTTATAGATACTAAAACAATGTTGGTTGTTATCGGTAGACATAGTCAGATTCTCAGATTTTTTTCTCTCCCGTTATAACATCATTATCTGAACAAGGAAGCAAGGAATTAAGACCATATTTACAGATTTTATCTCTCCCGTTATAACATTATCTGAACAAGGAAGCAAGGAATCACGACATGTACATGAAAGATAACGAAGCAATGAGGACAATTTTCATTGATATTGACGACGTAGAATACGACTTACAAGTTTCCTTAGAGGTTAACCAGGCATATAGCCAAAATTTGGCCTAAGAAATGAATGAAAATAGGAACATAAAGTCCACACTTCGACGTGAACAATATTGGACGGACGAGTTACAGAACTTAGCTCACAAACGTATTGAAAATGAACGGTTATGGTTAAAGTGTAACAGCCCTGTAAGTTTAAAGCGGACACTTTGGTATCAATATATTTACAACCGTAAACTGTTTAACACATTACATAGACGCGAGAAACGACGGTATCAAATAAATCAAACAAGACGAACTACTTGCTTGACATGTGTAATAATTCACCTAACGATGTCTGAAAAAAAGATAGGCCAGTTAGGTATAAAAAGATAGGCCAGTTAGGTATAAAAAGATAGGCCAGTTAGGTATACAAAAGATAGGCCAGTTAGGTATAAAAAGATAGGCCAGTTAGGTATACAAAAGATAGGCCGGTTAGGTATACAAAAGATAGGTCAGTTAGGTATAAAAAGATAGGTCAGTTAGGTATAAAAAGATAGGTCAGTTAGGTATACAAAAGATAGGCTAGTTAGGTATAAAAAGATAGGCCAGTTAGGTTTAAAAAGATAGGCCAGTTAGGTATACAAAAGATAGGCCAGTTAGGTATAAAAAGATAGGCAAGTTAGATATAAAAAGATAGGCCAGTTAGGTATAAAAAGATAGGCCAGTTAGGTATAAAAAGATAGGCCAGTTAGGTATAAAAAGATAGGCCAGTTAGGTATAAAAAGATAGGCCAGTTAGGTATAAAAAGATAGGCTAGTTAGGTATAAAAAGATAGGCTAGTTAGGTATAAAAAGATAGGCCAGTTAGGTATAAAAAGATAGGCCAGTTAGGTATAAAAAGATAGGCCAGTTAGGTATAAAAAGATAGGCCAGTTAGGTATAAAAAGATAGGTCAGTTAGGTATAAAAAGATAGGCTAGTTAGGTATAAAAAGATAGGCCAGTTAGGTATAAAAAGATAGGCCAATTAGGTATAAAAAGATAGGCCAGTTAGGTATAAAAAGATAGGCCAGTTAAGTATATAAAGATAGGCCAGTTAGGTATACAAAAGATAGGCCAGTTAGGTATAAAAAGATAGGCCAGTTAGGTATAAAAAGATAGGCCAGTTAGGTATAAAAAGATAGGCCAGTTAGGTATAAAAAGATAGGCCAGTTAGGTATACAAAAGATAGGCCAGTTAGGTATAAAAAGATAGGCCAGTTAGGTATACAAAGATAGGCCAGTTAGGTATACAAAGATAGGCCAGTTAGGTATAAAAAGATAGGCCAGTTAGGTATACAAAAGATAGGCCAGTTAGGTATACAAAAGATAGGCCAGTTAGGTATACAAAGATAGGCCAGTTAGGTATACAAAAGATAGGCCAGTTAGGTATACAAAGATAGGCCAGTTAGGTATAAAAAGATAGGCCAGTTAGGTATACAAAAGATAGGCCAGTTAGGTATACAAAGATAGGCCAGTTAGGTATACAAAAGGACAGACAGAATACTGTACCAAACATAATAGTAATATTACGAGAAACTCTAGTGAATCTATGAATGTATGGTACGACTCCTATCAAAACCTTCAAAATTATAATATGATAGACGTTACTGACCGAATATAAGACAATAATTAATTATTAGGACCCATTTACCGATATCACGTCAAGATGTTGAAGATTCTGTTTAACAAAGTGGCTGGTATAGACAATAAACAGAGCAACGTCCTCAGGAATCCAGCTTGTATTAACCTTTTGTATACTATTATTGTTAACTGTTTTGATTATGGTAGAGCTCCAGATAAATGGACTCAAAGTATTATAAACTCTATTTTAAAGGCAGGAAAGGATCCACTAGATCCACTTATAGAGGAATTGCTCTTATACCGATCCCATGCAAAATTTAAATCATTGATTATCAAAATGGTTAGAAACAAATGATTTATTTGCAGATGAACAGAATGGTTTTAGAAAAAAACAGAAGTTGTTTAGACCACCAGTATATATATATATACTCTGTTTTGAATAACAGAAAAGTTTTGTTGATATGAAGAAAGCGTTTGATTGTGTAAATGGGGATCTTCTTTGGGCTAAGTTAGAACATTATAGCATAAATGAAAGTTTTTTAAATGCAATTAAATCATTATATTTTAATTATGAGTGTAAAATTAGAGTTAATCATACTTTAACATCACCCATGAATATGAAGCAAGGTTTAAAACAAGGTTGTGATGCCTCACCAACAATTTTTTCTATGTATATTAGTGATTTGGCAAAATATATAAACGATCTGAAATGTGGCATAGGTATTGAATCTTGTATTATCTCCATACTTCTTTATGCTGACGACATTGCACTTATCGCCCCCGATGAAAATTCTATGCAACAGATGTTAGATGTTTTAAATGAATGGTACAGAAAGTGGAAGATCGAAGTTAACCAAGACAAAACTAATATAGTTAATTTAAGAAATAATTCCATCCCTGTAACTGACCATAATTTTTCATGTGGTGACATAAATATCTCCTTGAATAGCAAAAATAAACACTTAGGACTCTGGTTTGAAGACCATTTAGATTTGCATTTTGTTGTGAGAGAACTTTATAAATCTGCTAGTAGAGCACTAACAACTTTGTATTTAAAATATTCACATGTCATATGACTTATTTAATAAGCTATATATAACTTTAGTTGAGCCAGTACTTTTTTATGGATGTGGATTAGTGGGTATAGATAAATACAGAGAGGCTGCTGTCATATTACATAAGGCAAGTAGATATTATTTGGGAGCCTCCCGACGAGCGAATTATTTAGCACTTAGGTGATATGGGATAGCACTCTAGCAATGTAGATAGCAGGCTCATCAAAAAAAGTGCATCGGTGGTCCGTTAACATGAAAATATCATGGGGTTCTAGAATAAAAAATTTGATTGATAACACAAATTTTAATGAAATTGTAAACTCATCGTTTTCTATTAAACAAGATTAGACGAGTGAAAGAAAAACTGGTTATTCAGATGCTGATGATTGGTTCAAATCTATATGGAATGATAGAAACAATATGAACGGTAACAAACTGAGAACTTACAGAACTTATAAATCGGAGCTGTTTCCAGATCATTATGTAAAACTCGTTAGGCAAAGGAGCAAACGAAGTTCACTTTTTAATTTTAGACGTGGTTCTTTACCTCTAGCAGTGGAAACTAGCAGATACGCCAAACCTGTGATTCCATTAGAGTATCGTCTTTGTAAGATATGTACAAATGTAAATAATTGCATAGAGGATGAACAAAACTTTTTAATTGAATATAATGTATATAATGACATCAGATCACCCTTGTTTAATGTAGCAAATAGTTTAAGAAATGATTTTAGCAGTTTTGATAACACCGACATTTAAGTTTTTAATGTCTAACGAGGAATTACAACTTCCACTTGAAAATCATTTATATAACATGTACAGAAGACGTAACAGCCTATGTTAATGATAATTAAACAGTGTCTTGTAAGCCATGTTTGGCTGAATACCACATATAATTACATTTTCTTAAATTTTTAATTCAAATACATGATAATGTATGATAATAGGTTAAATCATTTTTTTAGTTGATTAGTTAATTGTATCTAGCTTAGAGTGAATTTAGCACACCTCGCTGGTAGGGGTTTCTCAACCCTTGGGAAACTAAATTTCACTACTATGCAGCGCAAGAAACTTACAATTTTATGCATACTTATATATATTTATTATGCTTATTTATTCATTTTATCCAATACTACTTCAAAAGACGTAATGTGTTTTTATACAATAATTGTCTTTTAATCATTATGTATATATGGCAGTACGATTTCAGATAGTTTGGTAGGTAGGGGCTGTCCCAATCACCTGCTCTCTGGATTGGAATTTGTGATTGGTTTTATTTATCTAAATAAAAATAATATAGATTTATTCCCGATATTAAACTATATTTTATACTTTGTACCTTTATACTTGTACAAATAATTGCGATATATGACACTTAAATAATAAAAAAAAAGATTGATTGATTGATTGATTGTATACATACAATGGGTTTTTAGTGATATCGCCGCGTGCTTCGCGCGATTAAATGTACAGGTGTCGTCAGTTCAGTCTCGGTTCATTGACTAAAACTGTCTCTTGTTTGGAGTCTTTCGCTGAAAACACCAACTCCAATCTAAGTAACAAACATGAGAAAATCCTTCCTGACTTAGAAACTAAGTTAACCGAAACAATTACTGAGGAGGAAAATAACAGAACAAAACTTGACAGATGGACCCGTATGTGGAATCTCGTTATTAGAGGAGTTGATGAGCCCCTGAAGGAAACCCCTTGAGTTACGGACATTTCTGATTGATTGCCTTGGTTTTGACAGGGAAAGGGTAACATTGTTACTTCTGACAGCTGTTCATAGACACCCTGGTGGTACTGAGGACAAAAACAATATAATAATTAGATTGGGCAGTCTACTGATGAAATCTTAGAAACAGCTTTTAAACTCCCACGTGGCTGTTGTATCAGTGTCGTCCCTCCGTCCGTCAGTTAACGCCGTGCTCATCTCCTAAAAAGCAGAAGGAAGATGCCGTAACAGGACCGGTCCAAATACAAACTTGTTAACATGAAAGAAAAAAAGCCCATTTATTGACTTTGTAAAAAAAGAAACTAAAGGAATTTTGAACTATCTGTGTATGTTCACTTGTATATGAAGAACATACAGATATTTGTTTTCGAGAGAAAAAAATGGAGTACATGTGTAGATGTTTGAGAAAAAAAAGAGCGAAAGAAAGTATGAAAAGAAATTGTATGCGACTTAAACATGCATTTTTTGTAAAATCAATTTGATACAGAGTTTAATCAAATGAATATATTTTTGGTATATTTACCTGACAAATTACCTACATTCATGTACGCATGGAGTTAAGCTGCTGATAAAGTCATACGTATATATTTCTTTATCATAATATAAGGTAAAAATTCAATATCAACATACCATACCAAAACATATCGTATGTATTCAATTCTTCGCAAGTGTAAAAGGTCAAACACACACATATATATATATGTCTCAAAATGGCGGCCTTTTTCATTGTCGGTGTTTATACACGTTTTCTTCCGGGTTTCAAATACTTCATGTGATATGATTATGATACTCTAAAAATATGTATATTATTTGAAACATTACTCGAGTAAGTAAATTTCCTGTCCTACACATTTTTTGATACTACCTGAAAGTTTAATACTAATTTTAATGTATTTGAAATCTATATTATAATTATAGATTATCGCACTGGTGTTTCAGTGGTTGTCGTGAGAACAATTTTCTCATCATGAGCTCGTGGATGAGATCGAGGAGCCACCGCAGGCGGTCACGAGATTTAATTGAAAAGACAGAAGATGACATACCTGCTCCTTTAATACTAATAAACTTTGAAAAGGCCTTTACATCTCTAGAATGGTGTTTCATTGAAAAGACACTACGTTTCTTTACCTTGGATCAAAAGTTTTTTTTTATAATAATATAACCAGATGTATTATTATCAATAACAGTCACATTTACGATTTTTCAATATAGAGAGGAGTTCGCCAAGGTGACCCTCTCTCGCCTTATATATATTCATTCTGACAGTAGAACTTTTAAGCGGGGCTTTAAAAATGAAGATGATATAAAAATAAATAACAATGAATATTTGATAATTAAGTATGCAGACGACACTAGTTTAACTCTCAGTGATGACCCTAAATCTTCAAACACTGCTTTGGAAATTTTCGATAAATTGTAAAATGTTCTGAATTAGTAGTAAATTTAGACAAAACATGGGCTATTTGGCTAGGGGCAATACGGGGTTGTGGTGAGGAAATGTTACCAGAGAGAAAGTTAAGATGTAATCATGAAAGGAAGTTTAAACCTCTCGGCATAAAATACAATTTTCAGAAAAGTGATATCACTTCAGATAACTATGAAGACAAAAGTGTTACTGACAAAAAACTTCTACAAAGTTGGTCGCTTAGAAAATTAACAAAAATTGGTAAAATATGTGTAATCAAAACTTTAGACCTGCCGTTGTTTATTTAATTATTCACAGTATTGCCTGATCCGTCAGATGTTTTTCTTCATAAGCTGCAAAAATGTTTTTGGTTTTGTATGGAACAAAAAGGGCGACAAAATAGAAAGCAATACTATGATAAATACTTATTAGGATGGGGGACTGAGAATGCCACATGTACAATCTTTTTGTCAGTATTTGAAAATATCGCGGATTAAGAAAAGCATTGATCCTTTAAAAAAAATTCGACTGGAAAGTACTTTTATTGGACAAGTTGGAGAACTTTTTTTTTTTTTTTTTTTTTTTACTCAGATAAGAGAATAATTCATTGATGTGAGCAGTTTTCTTATCATTCTTTACATTAATTTTGTATTAACATTTCCTTACAATCATATAAATACACCCATATAAGCACCACACATGTAGTTACAAACATGGGAATGGTACACATTACATACATACACATATACACACATGCACACACATGCACACACACACACACACACGCACACACGCACACACACACACTCACACACACACTCACACAAACACACACACACACACTCACACACACACACACACACACACACACTCACACACTCACACACATACATACATACATACGTACATACATACACTTGCACATACATACATACATACATACATTCATACATACACACATACACACATACATACATACATACATACATACATACATACATACATATATTGTATTATTATATTTATATATCCATTGAAATATTCATAATTTATTATTGAAATGATACAATGCTCACACTTCATATTCTCGTTTCATCATAGTGGTTTGTTATTTTATTTTTTAATTTTCACATTTTTTAAGAAATGCATCATAAAAAAATTATTATATTGTTACAATTTTTCTTTTGATTTTACGTAAGTTCAGCAATGCTTGCCTATTTTTAAATGTATTGTATGCACTATACCTCAAGTCTTTTACAGAAAGTTAGGTAATAGGGACATTTTTTTGTAAACTGTCAGGTACAATTTTCTTCTTAATTCGTACCTAAATAGCTGCAGTATATCCACGTATTTCGTTCTTGACTCACTGAGATGGAACCATTTGTATATTACAAAACCAATCAATGATAAAAGGGTGTTAATATCATTATATGCATTATAAGTAATTTTGTAGCCGAAAACTATATATTTCAAGTTTCTTAAATCAATGGTGTAGCCTAGTCTATCCATCGACTGCTTTATGTGTTGCCAAATTGGATCGACACAACAACAATCAATAAAGTAATGATTGTAGTCATCCCTTATATTACAAATATGACAATTTTCGCTATCTTTAATGCGCCATCTTTTTAACAGAATACCGTTAGGGATAATGTTATGAAGCAATTTCCAGCGAAATATTTTTTCATCGTTTTCAGGTATCATTTTAAAGACAAAACGAAATAGGTTTCTTAGATTGTGAGTCCCCTCTCCGATGTTTAGTATATCTTTCTTTATAACTGAATTAAGGGTATCACAAGTTTTTTCCTTTCTGAGTATTGCGTAAATGTGATGGTTATTTAAATTTGCCAATGACACTACACACTTTTTAATAGAATTGTATAGACAGACCTCTTTCCATAAAATCTGCACAATTGATTTAGAGTTCTCTGTTTTCAGCTCCTGTAACCAAATTCTAGGTATTGCGCGTTTAATTGTTAATAATTCCACAATCCAATTTCTTTTGCAAGTTAATTTTTGATGTATAAGATTTTCATCGATAATTCCGTCCTTTCCAATAATGTCATTTACATAAATTAAATCAGAATCGCATCAATGTTTAAAGAATAAAGCTTTGCCATTAAAAGTGATGTATTTATTTCCCCAAATCACCTGCTGTTTGATTTCTCTGAAGTTTTTCTTAACATTGGTATCGGACTGAGCTTTATACCATGCAATAAGTAGATCCAAATAAAAATCTGTAATTCCATGGTGTTTTGGCAGAAGTTTTATAGTACCAGTGTTCATTTTGAATAAAAGATAATCATCTCCAAACTTTTCAAAGTATAAACTTGGAATTAGTTTCCAGTTAGCTTCCTGTTTGTCTAACAGACGTTTTATCCATGATATGCGTAATACATTAACATGACAATCAATGTCCCTAAAGTTGGAGAACTTTGGTGGCGATCAAAAAAAATGATCACGCAGAATGTTACATATATTGTCCATACTCGTTATGATCATTGGAGGGATGGGTTAGTTAACATTAACGACCTTCTCTGTGGACACGACTTACTCGTTATTGTCACTGTTCTATAGGATAGACAACGAAAAGAATGGATTAGTTGTCTAATGTATATAGTAATACATATATATGATATATAATAAAAATATGAAAATAACCGCTTTGCGACTCTCACTGATGACAAAATTTAAGAGATATGAGAAGAAACGGTTTCAAAGAAAACTCATGCAAAAGATATATGGGCATTAAGACTATTTAAAAAAATGGAAAATGGACAGAAACAAAAAAGACATATTCCAATATTTCTACTGTAGAGTGAGAACTATTGTTCATGAAAGAGGATGATTTGAATGTGAGTCTTCAAAATTTATCACAGCAATTAGAAAAGTGTATGGAGGCGATTATAGAGAGAATACTCTTTTTTAAATAATTGCAGTAGACACAGGAAGAGGAATATTAAGTTCCTTGGCGGCAAAAGTTTCGGCGGTCTCAATAAGGTATTGGCCGCAAAAAATGAAATTGTTATCTTAGAAAGGAATAGGGATATAAAAACGTCAAGCAAAGGTCATAACAAAAGAACAGGAGGAAACACTCTGGCAGTTGAAAATTCTTGGAACTGACACACCGAAACGATTGCTTGACGCATTGATATATGATCTTGGACTTAATTTAGCCTTGCGTGTTGGACAGGAACATAGAAATCTTAGAATAGGCCCTAATCCCCAGATACAATTTCTGAAAGGTAAAAATGGACGCACATGTATACAATATAATGAAGACGTATCAAAATGCAATTCTCGAGGTTTACACAGACGAAAAATGGAGGCCGAATGCACAAGGGAATACAGATATGCCGAATAGATGCCCAGTGACTATTCTTGAGAAATATCATCATCATCATCATCATCATCATCATCATCATCATCATCATCATGTACTTTCGGTCCTTCTAGAACACGCCGGTGATGTTGGGGGATATCATACAGCTGTCCGTCCTTCTAGAACACGCCGGTGATGTTGGGGGATATCATACAGCTGTCCGTCCTTCTAGAACACGCCGGTGATGTTGGGGGATATCATACAGCTGTTCGTTCTTCTTTGCCTCGTCAGTGATGTTGGGGCATCATACAGCTGTTTCGTTCTTCTATAGCTCGACAGTAATGATAAGGATGTCATACAGCTTATCGTCCTTCTAGAACTCGTCAGTGATGTTAGGGATATCATACATCTGTTTAGATCTTTTAGGACTCGCCAGTGATGGGGGATATCATACATCTGTTTCGTTCTTATAGGGCTCGTCAGTGACGTTAAGGCCTCATACAGCTGTATCGTCCTTCTAGGACTGGTAAGTGATGTTATGGACATCATACAGCTGTGTCGTTCTCCTAGAACTCTTCACTGTTGTTAGGTACATTATACAGCTGTTCGTCCATCATTGCCTCGTCAGTGATGTTAGGGATATCATACAGCTGTTTAGATCTTCTAGAACTCGTCTGCGATGTTATGGATATCATATAGCTGTTTCGTTCTTCTAGAACTCGTCTGCGATGTTAGGAATTTCTTACAGCTGTTCGTCCTTCTTTGCCTCGTCAGTGATGTTAGGGACATCATTCATCTTTTATTCTTCTTCACCTGGCCAGTGGCATTTTTATCTGAAGAAGGTATTTTACCTTGTTAATATAGTAGGAGTTAGTATTTATATTTTCAATGAATAATAACGTGACTGTAATTGTCGGCCAGGAGTGACATTCTAGACTCAGGACAGTACGGTAAGTTAATAATTCGACATGAACAGCCAAACAAAGGGGGTTGAGTTACCATTTATATCAGTGCAGGCATCCAAACAGATGTTGCTTAATAGAATTGATGACTTATTTTCTCTAGTTTTAAACGGTTTCAGGAACCAATAATTAAAACCAGCGTCTCTTGAGTGAGGCGCAAATGTCCAAATATTGTGAACTGAAGCAACAATGTTTCAATACAGGGCGCAGATAAAATTAGTGAAGACGGCAGGTGGATTCAACGTATGGTTTATGCGAATACTCCCCTACAACGTACCGAAAGAAACAGTGAAACACAGATGAACACGGTGAGTATTTCAAAATCAAATTATCAATTTATCTTCACTTACTTTGGATAGCTATGTTAATTAAAACGCTATGTAGTGTAGTGATTAAATATGTGTTTTGCGGGAAAATATTTTATATGATGTGACTTTGCAATAACATCTATACAGGGAAACTGTTGCAACAAAATTGTATTTTTACATTAGTTTATTATTTAGTATGTATTAAATAACGGTTTCGGATGAGGTCGGATGAGACACTGAAGAGAAAAAGTATTGTTACGTTCTTTACTTTGGTAAGGGAGCTAGCCAGTATTGTGGAACAAATCATATCCATGCAGTGGTACATTGGAAAAATGAGAATAAGGTGAACGCTGAAGGCCATACATAAAAAGTCAGTCAAGCTGGAGATCACTAGTTATCTATAGTCAAGAAGCCAAAAGTGAATTAGCATTTTGGATGGGTGTTGTCAGAATGTTGAATGGCATTGATATAGACATAACTTTTGAGAGTGTATACTTTGTGTATAGAGACCCATCACGCACCAGCGGAGAGTGACATTTCAGAAATGGAAGGTAAATGTTAAGTCCAGGTTTGACGTGCAGGGAGCTAAAGGCGGTGAGAAGGAGGTTGAAATCATCCGAGATTGACCTGGCAAGGTGGTTTGGTCTTTGCACTTTCTTCCAATTTATATTAAATCCCAAGTGTCAGAGAGTAGAAATCAACAAGTTGAACACCTTTGTTAAGTTCAAAAGCGTCTTTAACAACAAGGAAATAAGCAAAATGTATCAAACTTATAAGTAGGGCTACAATATTCATTTCAAGACAGTACGTTTATATGTCGAATGGTGATTTAAACATGTCACTGTGCACTAAGATATGTCTTGAATTTTAAATATCTTGATTTGATAAGTGGAAAAATATGTACCCTTTGTATATTGACATACTGGATCAGTCGAACATCATGACTAGTTTGGGCAAAGCCAACAAGGAAATCAGTTTTCGGTTGTTTATCTGTCATTGCATAATTTCCTAGCGTAACGTCTATTTCTATTTCTTTATTCACCTGTGCAGAATTTAACACTGCAAATAATTTCCCTGTTCCACCTCCTGATAAGGAAAAATCTTGGTCCCTATATTATGACATTGTGTGCACGTATTTACGCGAGTTAGAAATGACAGTGTCAACATGACCATTTTGTGTTCTCTGAACAAGCTATGGTATGATGACATTATTACTGGTATTTCGTAATAATTATCTATTGTATGATGAAATTATTACTGGTATTTCGTAATAATTATCTGTTGTATGATGAAATTGTTACCGGTTTTTCTTTTCAAGTATACTATTGATGTATTTTTGTGTTTATGTTCCGTTTTGGAGTACTGTTGAGAATTTTTTCTTTTCTTTTTTATTAATACTCATTTTTAATGCATGTACTTATTTATTATTCCTTTTTTGCTATTGTTAAACCGGCAATATTTGTTTAATTGACAGGTGGCGTTACTGGTCAAGATGAAGTATGTGATTGGTCAATGTAAAATGCAGTTAAAAACGAAACAAAGTTAAGATTGAATAAGTGGATGTATCTTTTCAAATGACACATTAATAAAATAATAATCCTGATTCAAATGCAGTGTTATTATCACCAAAAATGATTCAAACTGATATAATTTTGTTATCTGTGCTGAAACACATTAGTTCGTTCATTTATTTCACCAGCAGTTTTATATTATAACCACCACCATTAAAACTATGCCGTTTATCTTTTATTTAAAGATAGTTCTTGTTTCCTATTAATGCTAACCAGAAACAGACGCCTGTGAGGAAACCTTTCACCATTGGGAGAAATGAAGTCTCGTCGTTTTGCCGGACAGTCTGACAGTACAGTGTTTTGTTGTAATTATTAAATAACCAACAAAACTAAATAATTACAAAGAACGAATAGAAAATAAATAATAATGGTAGCAAAAATCGTCCTTCCATGGTTTCTGTAGTAAAATATATATACAGATACACAAATAACAAAAGCGGAATACATTGTGTACTAAAAAACATGTATTGGTGTTAGTAAGCTACTAGCATCAGCATGCAAACACCCAGAATTTAATGGAGAACCTCATAAAAGGTTAATGTCTGTATCTATCCAGAGAATGCTCGTGTTAATGTTCCTTAAGATATGATTCGATAAGCAGGCATGACAATACAAAATCCTATATTTTTTCTTTACTTATTTGTTTTAAATAGATTCACCCAACGAACCTCAAAATTGTACGAGATCTCCCCGTTTTCACTTGAGCACATTTTTTTTTTTTGTTGTTGCCAAAAGCGCATGTTACATAATCTCCACTGGGGAAAATGTGTACATGGTCTTTGCTGCCATATTTTCCTCCGTTACTTCTCCTCGCGGGTCTATATTACTCTGAGCAAACATAAAAATAATGGTTATTTTCCATTTGCTAATAGCTTTATTTGTTGATGTGTGATTATGTTGTGGGGATCTCAACTGCTTCAAAGATATAACCCAGAAACGAGGTCAAGATTCAACATTATTGTATTCAAAGAAACTAAGTCCCAATGGGTGGGAAACGACCCCTGGGACTATTTTTACATCAGGATTGTGTTCATCTCTGGACTCTCAAGGCTATAATATATTATATGGTTGTGGGGTGGGGATCTGAATAGTTTCAAAGATAAAACAAAAGAAATAAGTCTTCAGGGGTGGGAAAATACCCCAGTGCATGGTGGAGGGGGTGTCGGCCTCCTGGGGATGTTACCATTGATTTCCAGAGGTCATTAATATCAATATTGTCATATGGACCACTTTTGGCCCCGCCCCTTAGGCCTCCAGGGGGTCAGTCCCACCATTTGTACAATTTTGAATCCCTAACCAATAAGGATGCTGCCAATCAAATATCAGCGATGTACATAACCTAGTTTCAGAGAAATCGCTTATATGTCTTTAGCAAAATTGATCCCTTTTGGCCCTGTCCCTCTGGCCCCAAGGGTTCAGCCCCACCACATGTACAATTTTGAATCCCCGCCCCATAACGATGCTACCAGATAAATATGAGTGATATCCATTGCTTAGTTCCAGATAAGTAGTTTACATCAATTAAGCCAGTTTGGTCCGGCCTTCAGCCCCAGGGGGTCAACTCCACCATTTGTACAAGTTTGTATCCCTACCCCGTAAGGATGCTACCAGTCAAATTTTGTTCCAATTCCAAGCAGTTAGAAGGAGAACCAGCACTGAATGTCTCCATTCAATGGGGAGACATAATATAGTCATGTCAGTAGTCAAATAATAACAACATCGCAGACTTGACCAAAATGTGTTTTTATTAGAAAGGCAACTTGTTAACACAGAGTAGATGATCAACACATTGGATGGTGATAATGTAAATGGTTACCTATGATGAATAATGAAGATGTATGTTTAATTGGCATGATATTCTATGTTGAATAATGGACTATGTAAAATGTATATGGTTACAATTATATACATCAAATTGTGACTATATGTTGACAGCGAATTCTCCTGATCATTGTTTGAACTTAAGTTAATGAAGAAATAAATACATGTATGAGTATAATAAAACAATAGTGCATTAGAAAAAGTAAAGCCAAACAAAATAAACATACAGAAAAAATATAAGCATCATTTGGTCTTGAACACAAATATTTTGTTCATGAAGTGAAAAATCTGCCAAAACGTGAATGCTTTCATTGCAGTCATATTATTGCAATATATCAATGGAAAGGTACATCCATCTGAACTGTAGCTGTCGGTTAAGTAAATGTTTTGAAGAAAAAAAGCAAAAAAAAGCGGAAAAACAATGTAAACAAATAATTATAAGTAACAGCAACATCAACACACAGACTTAGAGGACAAGGCACCTATCAATGAGTAACGTCTAATGTTCGTGAGACAATACCAGGTTATACAAAATGCGACAGAGTTATAAAAATCAGTCCCTTAGTAACGTCTAATGTTCGTGAGACAATACCAGGTTATACGACAGAGTTATAAAAATCAGTCCCTTAGTAACGTCTAATGTTCGTGAGACAATACCAGGTTATACGACAGAGTTATAAAAATCAGTCCCTTAGTAACATCTAATGTTTGTGAGACAATACCAGGTAATACGAAATGCGACAGTTATAAAAATCAGTCCCTTAGTAACGTCTAATGTTTGCGAGACAATACCAGGTAATACGAAATGCGACAGTTATAAAAATCAGTCCCTTAGTAACGTCTAATGTTTGCGAGACAATACCAGGTAATACAAAATGCGACAGTTATAAAAATCAGTAATACATCATTCATTAATAAGCAGGTTTCACTATAAGTGAAAATGAGTTTGATCCACTTTGTTTCCTTGCTGGAAAAACAACACAGATTATGCTAAATGATCACAAACTTGATACTTTGAAATTTACAGCACAAATATCACATAACATTGTATTTGCACCAAATACATGCAATTCTCATCAGAAAAATTATGTTAACAAATATACCTGGTAATAGTTGAAAATGCCGGATGGGAAGTAGTAAGTTGACAATGCCGGATGGGAAGTAGTAAGTTGAAAATGCCTGATGGGAACCAGAAAGTTGACAATGCCTGATGGGAACCAGAAAGTTGACAATGCCCGATAGGAACCAGAAAGTTGACAATGCCCGATAGGAACCAGAAAGTAGACAATGCCCGATAGGAACCAGAAAGTTGACAATGCCCGATGGGAACCAGAAAGTTGACAATGCCCGATGGGAACCAGAAAGTTGACAATGCCTGATGGGAACCAGAAAGTTGACAATGCCTGATGGGAACCAGAAAGTAGACAATGCCCGATAGGAACCAGAAAGTAGACAATGCCCGATAGGAACCAGAAAGTAGACAATGCCCGATAGGAACCAGAAAGTAGACAATGCCCGATAGGAACCAGAAAGGAGACAATGCCCGATAGGAACCAGAAAGTAGACAATGCCTGATGGGAACCAGTAATTTGACAATGCCTGATGGGAACCAGAAAGTTGACAATACCTGATGGGAACCAGAAAGTTGACAATGCCTGATGGGAACCAGAAAGTTGACAATACCTGATGGGAACCAGAAAGTTGACAATACCTGATGGGAACCAGTAAGTTGCTGATAAATGTGTGCATGGGTACTTGAATGATCCTTCCGATATTAAGAGTTGTCACTGTGTAGATAACAGGACCATACACAAGTGTAAACCAGACCATCTTTAACTTCTTCAGAAAAATATTCAACAACCATGATGTCCCCAACCCCTCCATCTGTATCCCTGGGGATCGAGAATTCACAGATCCCAACCCTTCCATCTGTATCACTGGGGATCGAGAATTCACAGATCCCAACCCTTCCATCTGTATCACTGGGGATCGAGAATTCACAGATCCTTAACCCCTCCATCTGTATCACTGGGGATCGAGTCTTTATCCCTGGGGATCGAGAATTCACAGATCCTTAACCCCTTCATCTTTATCACTCGGGATGGAGTCTTTATCCCTGGGGATCGAGAATTCACAGATCCTTAACCCCTCCATCTGTATCACTGGGGATCGAGTCTTTATCCCTGGGGATCGAGAATTCACAGATCCTTAACCCCTCCATCTTTATCACTCGGGATCGAGAATTCACAGATCCCCAACCCCTCCATCTGTATCACTGGGGATCGAGAATTCACAGATCCTTAACCCCTCCATCTGTATCACTGGGGATCGAGAATTCACAGATCCTTAACCCCTCCATCTGTATCACTGGGGATCGAGTCTTTATACCTGGGGATCGAGAATTCACAGATCCTTAACCCCTCCATCTGTATCACTGGGGATCGAGAATTCACAGATCCCTTAACCCCTCCATCTGTATCACTGGGGATGGAGTCTTTATACCTGGGGATCGAGAATTTACAGATCCTTAACCCCTCCATCTGTATCACTCGGGATCGAGAATTCAAGTATAGTCTAAATGCCAATAAAACATTTACTTACAGAAACCTATCAAGTAGTCAATGAAATCTTGATGCCAATATGGCTTACTGGTGTCATATTCGTATCACCAGTCAGCCATAGCTACATAGCCAGAAATATTGACTCTTATTCTCGAATTGTTTAATATCCTTGGTTATAAAATCCTAAACATATCCGGTGTCCTTCCCTTCACTCTGAGAACTATATAGCTTCCCTAACAAGATGAAGCCACTCTTAGCAAAAATTAACATTGAAATATAGTGTGGAGCTACGTGATTAGCACCAGTTTACATACAGGATATTTCACTTTAACTAGAACTGTAAGTAAACATTAATACCACCTTTGATACTATGTGACGGTGAGTGAAAAATCACCATTTTCACTTTCAATGTGATTAATGCTGTTTTTCTAAACTTAGTTTAGTTTTCCATAAGTTTCCATTTGATTTGATTTGAGGAAACTCACCAGATCAAGTTACGTGAAATGAAAACTTCCCAGACTTATTTCATCAATCTGAAAACAAATGGAAACTAATACAGGATCCTTTATATCAAAATTTGCTGGAAATGAAATAAAAATCACAAGGCTAAAATTACCTTGGTACCTCCTGTACTAGAAATTGCCTTGGTACCTCCTGTACTAGAAATTACCTTGGTACTCCTGTACTAGAAATTACCTTGGTACTCCTGTACTAGAAATTACCTTGGTACCTCCTGTACTAGAAATTACCTTGGTACCTCCTGTACTAGAAATTACCTTGGTACCTCCTGTACTAGAAATTACCTTGGTACCTACTGTACTAGAAATTACCTTGGTACCTCATGTACTAGAAATTACCTTGGTACCTCCTGTACTAGAAATTACCTTGGTACTCCTGTACTAGAAATTACCTTGGTACCTCCTGTACTAGAAATTACCTTGGTACTCCTGTACTAGAAATTACCTTGGTACCTATAGCTACTGTACTAGAAATTACCTTGGTACCTCCTGTACTAGAAATTACCTTGGCACCTAATGTACTAGAAATTACCTTGGTACCTCCTGTACTAGAAATTACCTTGGTACCTACTGTACTAGAAATTACCTTGGTACCTCCTGTACTAGAAATTACCTTGGTACTCCTGTACTAGAAATTACCTTGGTACCTCCTGTACTAGAAATTACCTTGGCACCTACTGTACTAGAAATTACCTTGGTACCTACTGTACTAAAATTACCTCGGTACCTACTGTACTAAAATTACCTTGGTACTCCTGTACTAGAAATTACCTTGGTACCTACTGTACTAGAAATTACCTTGGTACCTCCTATACTAGAATTACCTTGGTACCTCCTGTATTAAAAATTACCTTGGTACTCCTGTACTAGAAATTACCTTGGTACCTCCTATACTAGAAATTACCTTGGTACCTCCTATACTAGAAATTACCTTGGTACTCCTGTACTAGAATTACCTTGGTACTCCTGTACTAGAAATTACCTTGGTACCTACTGTACTAGAAATTACCTTGGTACCTCCTATACTAGAAATTACCTTGGTACTCCTGTACTAGAATTACCTTGGTACTCCTGTACTAGAAATTACCTTGGTACCTCCTGTACTAGAAATTACCTTGGTACTCCTGTACTAGAAATTACCTTGGTACTCCTGTACTAGAAATTACCTTGGTACCTCCTGTACTAGAAATTACCTTGGTACTCCTGTACTAGAAATTACCTTGGTACCTCCTGTACTAGAAATTACCTTGGTACCTCCTGTACTAAGTTTCCAAATAGTTGGTTGAGTATAGAGTATTATTATTGACAAACTTCCATCAACAGTTAAACAGGCAACCCAATTCCACTATATCCACCCCTTCCTAACATTTACAGGGGAAATCATCACAAAAACAGAAACAAACATATAAAACTGTACACTTACAAATGTCAATTATTGGAACAATAGAAATGCTATCTTCTCCAACAGCATGAAAGACGTGTCATCCTACCCAGTATAATCTTAATACCATATAACACATAGTGTACCATATAACACTTAAAGTTGTATTCATCATTATACCTTAACACACATAATAAATTATTCTTCTACACAAATGATTCACAAACATGTGACTCCATAAATCTCATTCTCATGACTATAACAGCATTCATTAAAATGTATTATCTATACAATGAAATCACACAGAGATGTCATTATGATGTGAGGAAAACGAATAATCAAACAGTTTGACACAAACCCTCCAGTCTACAAACGACCATCTAAATACCGACAGCACTCCGTTCAATCAATTTTATAACGACAACACTCCAGTCAATCAATATCTACAATGACGATTTTGTTCAATAAGTTTTCCTAGTATTTGTCTATATGGTTAAAAAAAAAAAATTAAAAATGGTCACACAGCATCCTAAAGTAGTTGTATACATCCGTGTTCACAAACGCTGTTAGTGTATACATAAATTACATGCCGACATAAGAATGTTTTATTGAGCAAACAAATTTTCTTCATTATTATTGACAATATACATTGTATATAGTTTACTCTTGTGTTTTATGACTTGGGAGTTGAATAACACCCACCTGTGGTGGTAGAAATACTGAGTTTGTAGGGAAGTCAACAGGATTAGTCATCGCTAAATTAGGTTTATTTACAATTGCTATTGTTCAGCAATACTACACACACAAAAATCTAATACATTAATACCTGATCAGAACGTCACACCCTGTAACCATGGTAACCATTGTGTTTACCTGCAGTCCATCAGAATCCTAAATTAATGTGAGTAATCACATCTCTAAACTGTGGTCTTCAAGTCAAAATTATTCTAGAAGTTTAATATCTGCCTGACATATAGCTTATCAATATCAGATCGCTACCCTGTACAAAAGATGATAAGACGACCAGAGAATTCAAATTAATTTCCTAAATTGTCTTCCAGCGAAAATAGGGAAAAAAAGAGTGGCTCATCAATACCTGATTCAATTAACTGGCAAGGACATTGTACTGATCATAAACACTCAATAACATCAGGCTTGAATCATAAACACTCAATAACATCAGGCTTGAATCATAAACACTCAATAACATCAGGCTTGAATCATAAACACTCAATAACATCAGGCTTGAATCAGAAAAATAAAGACACAGCCGTGAAAATTATGTGTGACCTATAAATACTTGGTTTAATGTTTCAAAAATTAAACAAAAACATTTACATGAGAACAAAACAAGTAAGAGCGTATAGGCAAATATTTCAATTTCTACTCAAGTTGGACTCAATGAAACTACCAAACTTAATCTGTTTCATTTGCTCATGAATTTGACCAGATTAACACTGATCAGTGCGTATGAATACATGGTTAAAATCCTTCCGCGAAACGATTTCACTTTTTCTACATTGTTGTTATAAACATGGAATAATTATTAAAATTATCAAATTTATAATGCATTCTTGTATTTTATGAAAGACCAGATATGCTAAATACTTCTATTTTGACAAATTAATGCTGTTTTTAATCCTAATATTGCGGACTATTTTACTCGACCGACTAGACATGCACAATCCGGAACTCTTCTGGCTTTTCCGCAATTGGACTTGCACAAGCTTCCAGACATTAATATCTAGACCGACTTTTTATCAAAAAAAAAAAACAATTGAAATATAAGGATTGAATCTTGATTTGGTCGATTTCATGGGATCATGAATTGAGTTGCTCTTGAGACAAATTCAACATGAACTGCTTCGCAGTTCATTAAAGTTGTCTCAAGAGCAACTCAATTCATGACCCCATGAAATCGACCAAATCAAGATTCAATCCTTAAATATACAGCCCATCTGTTACTTTTATCAAGCCTTATATAACTAATATATAAATTAAGTGGTACTACCAGATTGTCTTAAGAAAACGTTCTAAACATGTCATTGGTAAAGTCTTCATGAACAAAAAAAAAACCTGTTCAATAACCATCACGCACACACGTAATTAGTGATATACTTCATTTTAATTGAATGGTCCTAACACAATTTTATTTCCAAATATGCTATACTTGTCTACAGTAAAGGTAACAGGACCTACATTATCTACACAGGAAAATCACTTGGAAATGTGTATTGCTCTTAGACTTAGGTTAATGAAAGCTGAACACATAAATTATCCATGGCACATATGACAAACACAGTGAAGAAACAAAACTTATGACTTAAATAAATTAGATATCATTTCAAAAACATTACACTACATAGAAATTTAACACTAAATAGTAATGTAACACTACATTATAATAGTGTAACACTACATTATAAAAATGTAACACTACATTATAATAGTGTAAATATACATTATAATAGTGTAACACTACATTATAATGTAATACTACATAATAATGTAATGCTACATAATAATGTAACACAACATTATAATGTAACAACTACATAATAATGCAACACTACATAATAATGTAAGCTACTTAATAGTGTAACACTACATTATAATAGTGTCACACTACATAATAATGTAAACACCCAAAACAAACTGTGATTGTTCATATAAAGTGATATTACAGCCCAGAGATACTGGAGAAGTAGATTTGTTCAGACAGACAAGAAAGACCTTTTTATCAAAACATAAATGCTGTAAAAATTATTTACATGTAAGGCTATTCTTAATTCTATAATCATAGAGATATCTAGTTTATGATTCAGAAAACAGTAAATGTTTTGAAAAACAAAGACTTTCCTGTCTATTGTCATAGACATACTGTTTAAATTATGCTTTAATGTTAGTGATGAAAAAGGCCAGCTATGATATTCATCTTACCAAAAGTTTTATGAGAATGTGGAACATATCAATCCTGAATTATGTGATTTAAATAAATTAAATGTCTTCCTGCCATAAATATCTCAGTATATTATCAAATACAAAGACCTGTATAAAGCATTTCATCTCCAAATAAATTCATCATGATTTTTACTGCTGAATGGCTGGCTTTTATTGTTATGAGAAAAGATCGCTAGCTTTTCAAATGTTACGAGGATTTTACTGTCTTTAACATGATGAACACAGCTGTTTGGCAATTTTATTAAAACACATACAGTCTTCTTAACAGATCAGTTTACACCAGTATCATACATGAAGAATTTCCACATCTCGTTCTGTCAACAGTTTTTTAAAGAAGAAGAATTCCTTAAGGTTTTCAGCGACACCTCTATTGAAAGGGTTGTAGAATGCCCCCTTGCCATCCTTTAGGTATAAATACCGTTTATAATTTAACTCGCTCATTAGCAGTAATGTTGGCAGCAGCATGATACGTCTGAAAAGTCAGAAGATATTCATTAAAGCATTTCAGACACCAAACTGATATAAAAACATAGTTACGTTTTATATAACTCCTATAACCATTGTCAATTCTGCTACACATAAGTATTTCAATAAAAATTCAAACCTGCTACTTTCATCCATTACACAAGTTAGAAACATCATTTGGCAGATTTCTTCTATTTTATCATTTAGCTAGCTTTCTATATACACAACCTACAGCATAGTCTTATATCCGATTCTTTAAAAATTGGTTGCATTCTGAAAACTTTCTGAGGGCTGTTCAAGGAAAATATATATGGAACAAGAGGAAGGCACATTGAAATTAGGGGACCCCCCATGAAAGCGATTTAAAATTTAGATGACCCTCCCACATATTAACTTTCTTGTGAACAGTACCCTGGTAAAGAAGCAATTTTAATATAAACAAGAGCTGTTGTAGAACAGCATAGATTGTCTCTCAAATGTTTGTCAATAAATAATTAAAATATATAAATTAGTAATGTTTTGATATTGGATAAATAAGATTTAGATTGTGTATTTGACGGAACTAATTCGTAACACTCAACCTTAATTGACCTCATTCACAAATAGCTGAAAAATCTCTGATATCTTCAAAAACGCCAAAAATGTGGAAGACCAAACATGTCATAAAGCTGGGGGGGGGTTTTCCCAAAAAATCCCTTAGTTTGACTCCGGAAATGAAAAGTCTAACTCCACAGGGACCCTGAAGTCAAATATCAATACCCTTGTACAATTATAAAAGTGATGTGTTGATGCCTTTCAACATTTGCACCAAAAACTTCTAACTGTCTAATTCCAAAATATCTCGAAGAGAAGGTATTTTCCCCAAAAAAATCTGTTAGTTTCACTCCTGGAGACTCCATGGAGCCTAAAATCAAATATCAGTACCCTAGTACAGTTATAAAGTGATGTGATAATGCCTTTCAACACTTGATCCAAAAACTTATTGTTGGAAAACCAACCCTGAGGCCGGGGTGACCACATTAGCTCTCCCTCTCCTTTGAAGAGATGAGCTAATAAAAAATGGTACAAATACACCCAACAACAGAATCAATTGATTTCAAACCCCAACCCCACCAACCTATAGATGTGATTTTGATCTAAACCCACCCCACCACATGTGATTTATTAAAGTGCCTTCCCCGTCTCAAATATGTTTTCCTTGAACAGCCCTGACAATTTTTTTGCAAATTTGTATTAAATAGCATATATTTATATTTAGTGGGAGAACTGTACCACATTCCATTTCAGAGAAATAATATCAGAAGAAACCTACCTCAAAAGTTTATAAAGAATGGTAGAAAATAGCAGAACAGAATTTATATAATTTGATTATATCACTGATACGTTAAAACAGAAAAGGCAACACAGTAGACTTTAATATACCCTACACTGTTCAGCCCCCTACACTGTTCAGCCCCCTACACTGTTCAGCCCCTCATCATTACAGGGATGTGATCTGAAAGTAATTGTCTGTAGATTCTGATGGAAGAGGTTTTATGTGAAAGTAATCCAACAAGTTAGGAAGCAGTCCCTGGTCAAACGGGATGAATAGGTTTCCATCTTTGTCCTGCATGTGTTTATAGCGATGATATCTTAACCTCTCGTTTGTCGTAATGTTTTGTGCCGCATTGTACAACTGTAATGGAATATTTAACGAATTAACATCGACTCATCTTAAATGATCCAGCTTGAAATGTCAATTAACATTATTGTAGTTAAAGACAATATATAAAGACAATATATAAACTGAGAAACAAGCATTGGAGCAACAAGAGGCATGATGGGCCCGTTTTGCTCACTTGATTTTAATGTATGTTTGAAGTTTAAGCAGCTGATTACAACTTTATTCAAATATAAGTAGTGTTGGCTAAGTCTATTTATTTAAATAAATTTTGTAGCATGTTATTCCAGCATGCTACAGGCCTAAAGTACTTAAAGGAAAAAAAGCTGATGCTGGATGGCTGGCCAGATGGATAGCAAGGCAATATAAAGCCCACTTGTCTCTTGGGCAGACAAATTAAAAAATCCCTGGTGAAAATGTCAAAGGATTTTTACAGGAACTTACTACTTGTTCAGATTTTTTGTATGTAATGTCTGAATAATTTCACTACTGTAAACACAGTACACCTGTTTTTCAAAAATAAAAATCATACACAATGTGTAATTCACAAAAGTGAGTAAATACTTACAGTGAAGGAGCCGACCCAAAGTCCAACGGATTCAAATAACAGCATCAGGGCAAAGAAAAACATGTAGAGTGCGTTCCACTGCTCGTAGTATTGCACGTAGTACCAGGAGAAGAATATACTCATCGTACCACATATAGTCACGTTAATTACGTACCCTATAAATGACACTCTGAAACACAAGTCACACAGTTTCTAACATCATCATTACACAAACACAAACCTAAACCTTGGTTGCCCTTTCTGGTTTAACATATGCAGTAGATAGAGAGGTATGTCAAAGTAATTCAGTGTTGAAATAAAACACAGAATTGTCTTCTCTACACCAAATTATGACAGATCAGTTTGAACACTAATATTTCTTATATAGAAATATTTGCATTCTAAGACCAGAAATCAACAAAGAAAAACTTCATGATTAATTTAACAATTAAACACTATCATTTAATGTCATTAAGAATGTTCTGCTAATCATGAAGGTTTCATTTGCAGAGAAAATGTGCCGACAAATACTGCAGCTTCCCAGTCACTCATTGTATTCCAAAGATACTGACTACAAACATGAACTGGGAAGCTGTAATCTGTCCAACACATTGTGTGTCTATTATACAGTTAATTGAGACTACCAAGACCTGCTGCCTTACCATGAGAATGGAGACCGCAGTGACTGCTGTGAGACCCACACCAGCCTCCACAGAACCAATGACCACTACCCAGTCCCAGCCAAAGTCCCGCAGCAGGAAGTAACAGAAGTAATTCGTGAAGATGGCCAAAACTAATATAGTGATCACAAACGCGAAAAACCATGGCCTACAATGATAAACAGATACACACGGTTATCATATCTATGTTCCACCAACAAAAAATGTGTGTTCAAAATATATTGGGGGAGGGCATAATACATAAAATAAACATAATTAGCCACAAAAGTTCTAGTTACTTAGCGTTTATAAAGCCAGACAGAAACTGAAAGCACAATTGTCAGAAATACTGAAAAATACTTCACAATAGGAAAACAAAATATTTTCTTTTAAATCTTGACTCATGTTCCAATGATTTCTCTTTTTATCCTCTGTACTGTCATGTCTTGTTTTTAATATCCTCAACTTTTTCTTTTTTTTCCCAATAAGAAAACAAAACCGGCTTGCCAGCCGTAAATAGATTTGCTAACCCTGGCACCTTGTATCTGTAAAGGTCCAATAGTAAACTACTTGGACCTTGATTTCACTTCATCTCAACAATCACTGCAAAATTGAGTATCATATACCCTATCATACAGCTTCACATACATGTAATATAAGTTAATTTACAAATATTTGTCACGAAGACAGCCATTATATGACTTTCATGGATTTGGTCTTTGACAATTGCACTTTACAATTTCAACCGACCAGGTACTGGATCAACCAAGAAATTTTGTGAAATAGCAGGGACAAATTTCAATATCTAAACATACCAAAATAACAGATCGCAATAATCTTGAATTTCAAATCATGCAGTAACCACAATGACTATGTCCCAAAAGTTTCAAAAAGATCCATTCAGTAAAAGTAAGAAAAATTAGAAGTTTTAACAAACTCAATATGAAATTATTCAAATGACCAATATGCCTGCCATTATTTTTTAATCTAAATGTTACCTAAACATATGGTAGGCATTACTAGAGCTCATAATATTGTGTCCCTAAAGGTTCAAAGAGATTAAACTTGTTGCTTGTTCTTGATATCGAGTGGAAACAAAAACTGTTTACAAGACACACTCAATATAATTGGAAATGATGTTGGGAAACACACACATGATTTTTGGGTTGTTTTATTTGGATTTCATAGTGTTATTTTTGAACATTTGAGATCATGAAGTGGTAAATCTTATATTCTTTAGCAACATTTTTGGTAATAATTATATGGAAAATGAAAATGACTTGTTCATCCCATCACCACTAATCCTCATAAATCTAACCATCACTTATCCTAGCTCATTAATCATCCATTACAAATTCTCTTTAATCCAGCCACCACTAATCACCATTAATCTAGCCACCACTAATCATCATTAATCTAGCCACCACAAATTCTCATTAATCCAGCCACCAATATATATGTTCATTAATCGAGCCACAACTATATAATGCTCATTAATGCTGCCACCACTAACCAATTTGTTCTACTATGAAGCCAGTACCAAGAGATGTGTTTCTATTCCGAATTCTTCTGGTAACTCAGACATTTCACAATAGAGCCACTTTTGGTGAGAACAAAGGCCAGTAGGTGGCGGGATCAACCACGAGGCTGTCTACATTGTAGGTCGTAATGCTGTTACAATAAGACATGTAGGTTATCGTAATGCTGTTACAATAAGACATGTAGGTTATCGTAATGTAGGTTATATGTTTAGTGATGAGACAGGTTTATTAAATACTGGCATTACAGAACAATGAGACAAAGACAGGTTAGTATCAGAATACAGAGATACCATTAATAAAGGAACAGTATTAGATATACTACCTATTTTGAACAAGGAAATGTTTACTTGCTGAGATGAAAATATTTGGATGCATTTGAAATATCGAGGAAATTATTTTTATATATACATAATTATAAAATTCAAATTAACTTTTTCGCTTTTGATACGTATGGTATGATCAAATAAATAAAGTACTTAAAACAGCTGAAAATAAATATGTGAGAATTAATCCAGAGATAAATTGTGACAGACTGAAGGCTTGTGCAGGGTAGTGATGCAATAATATGTGTACATTAATGTATGTGAATTGAGGATTGGGAAATCAAGAAAACTTATCTTAATGGAGAAACAATTTTCAAAGGTCTCCAAATGCAGCACATCATACAAAAGTTGAGTTTGTGAACCTATATGTATGTCTTGTACGTGCCTGATTTTACAACCCTACATGGTATACTGTACAAAACACAGTCTTCGAATGTATTATTGCAGTTTCTTTTGTTTTGGACAGTTCATTAAAATGTTCCTTTTAATAGTTTTGGACAGTTCATTGAAATGTTCCTTTCAATAATTTGGACAGTTCATTCAAATGTTCCTTTTAATAATTTGGACAGTTCATTGAAATGTTCCTTTTAATAGTTTTGGACAGTTCATTGAAATGTTCCTTTCAATAATTTGGACAGTTCATTAAAATGTTCCTTTTAATAAATTTGGACAGTTCATTGAAATGTTCCTTTTAATAGTTTTGGACAGTTCATTAAAATGTTCCTTTCAATAAATTTGGACAGTTCATTGAAATGTTCCTTTTAATAGTTTTGGACAGTTCATTAAAATGTTCCTTTTAATAAATTTGGACAGTTCGTTGAAATGTTCCTTTTAATAGTTTTGGACAGTTCATTAAAATGTTCCTTTTCATAGTTTTGGACAGTTCATTAACAGACTCAGAAAGAAATGCCATTCTACTGGGTTTTGCCATTGTTTATAATGCCCTTTGGAGGCTGATTTTAAAAAAAAACTTGTGTTGGTTGGAAACATAGTGAATGAAACCACAATTAAGTACAGTAGTGACGGCTCACGTGTCTATACTTCATTGATTGGTCGCATTAGAAAAATACCTGTTGTATTATGAGGTATCATTTTGCCATGTGATTGTCTGTTTACTTCCTCAAACTGACACGTCGAGTAGGTGTACTGTGTTAGGTGGCTACGTATTCAATCCGAGATCAAGTCTTTTCATTTTATTACTTATATTCTGAGTTACTTTAATTACATATTTAGTATGAAGGCAAAGCTTGTAACTTAGGCTATCCAAGAAAAAATAGAAATTATTAAATATTGTCATGGTAAGAAAAATTGAATGCAAAATGCAGGAACCCATCTTTAACACCTACATGTACATAAGTATGTAGTATGTAAACTAATATAAAAGCACACACATAAACCTCATACACATAATTTAACATTTCTGGACATGTTTTATTTTCGCAGATGTAAGATGATCAATTACAATCTATGAATTATGATTGACTATTGTATCACTGCTACATAATAGCAAAATTATCTGTTCATATTTAAGTAATGCATTATCATAAATGTACGATAGCAAATATCAAACTAGTATTTTATAGAAAATGTACATTTTGAAAAGAAACAATTCAACTTGATCTTTTTTCACAAAGCTGTGTCATTTTTATGACTATAGACTCCATATTTAGATAGCTATATAGCTACTGTACATACTTATTAAATAAATCTATAAGAATATTCCATTCCTTAACTTTTATCTTGTGTGTGACTGTCCATTGGCAGGAAGCCATAATGATTTGGGATTATTACTGTAGTTAGAAGTAGGTAGGTTTTGTATCCAGTGTCAGACATGTTAATTACTACAGAAAATTGGAAATATGCACACAAAGGTGAACTGTGAAGCAAGTCGCAGACAGAAGAATGAAATCAAGGAGAGACAACAGGAGAGAGATAGGGCTATCTCTAAAATGTGGATATGACACTATAAATGGTAACTTGTTTGACAAGAAAATCTGATCTTGGAATGATTTTTTTTTTTCAATCATTTAATCATTACATATGCTAACACAGAAAGGTGCAACCAGACTCAATAGTAAATATCACTTATATGTAATGGAAATAGTGTAAATAAGTTTTCTGGGAAATCATACAAACATAAGAATTATCAGTTTCATTTCTTTCCTTTCTTTGTGTATATTTTTTTTAACTGAAAGCTTTGAATTTACAGCTAATTAATAAAAGTTAGTAAGCAATAATTTTGATCCTCTGAACAATACTTCCATGTGGGATTCCTAACACGACAGGGAGATAATAGATTGACATCTGTATTTTATAGTAAGCGTCTAGGATTATTCTTGGAACAGATATAATGGCTACATGCATCAAGTACAAAATTATAAACAAGCAACAGTAAATCAGTACAGTCTGAATGCAGAGAATGCATCACATCCTAGCCAGCATGCTAAAATATCCTATAAACCCATACAGGTGGGGACAGATACCTAGCGCCGTGCAGATGTCTTATAACTTCATACACTTTATGTTTAACATAGGGAGAAAGGAAGGTTTTATATAAATTGGTAACATACCTAATATGTAAATGGTCAGATAAACTTACGTTTAGATATAAAATCTCATGTTAGGTATACTATACATAACACTGATATATACTCAATGAATCAGTCAAAAAAGGAAAGGAAAACACCTACCATAAATCTGTCACTTACGATTTAGTTGTGATTAAATTGGTATCAATCTCTTTGTTATAAGAGTTCATTAATCTACCATAAATCATTTTGAAATAAAATAAATTTTCCATGAAGCAGCATTGTTATATTTTACATGTAAACCAATTGATACCAAGATTGATTGGTAATGTTATTCTATTGTTTGATCAATGCTTTCAGCTTTCCTAACATATACCTGGTGGCTCAATTTCATCTCAACTTTACACCCACATATCATGAGAATATATTTTTATGCTTTTTCAGTTGTCAAAAAGTGAACGAAGAATTATGCTTTCAAATGAATTACTTCAGGAAAAGCGTTATTTTGTAGTTTAGTTCATAATTGAAATCATGTTATGCCACAAAAACAATGATTTATATTTACAATAGATAATGTGCTAACCTTTCCTTTTTAATTGAGTATATAATGCAGAGTTGATTAAGTAAAGCCAAACACAGACATCCACAGGAGAACAAAATTGGGTCCAGGCCGAAGTCTGATTTAGTAAATAATCACGAACATTTAAGTGTGTTACAGTCAAATCTCTAGTAAAATGTAAAACCTTGAACAACGATCATCAATAACTTCTGCGGTTCATTTTTTCCTACAAGGTTGAATAAGCGAAATGTGCGACTGGCAAACCGACACTGCTGATGTCAGGAACTAAGGGAGGTTAGCTGTGTTGTGACCTACCTATTTTTGTATCCCACACAGTTGTATATGTAGGGACAGTGATGGTCGAACATGATCACACATCGGTTACATATCCGACAATGTTTAGACCGCAGTGGTTTCACCGTCCGACACGTATGACACAGACGGCTGAGTGGATTCTCCCCTTGCTTCCATTCATCAAAATGAGCCACCTGTTACAAAGGTATAAACATCCTGGTTTTAACTCCTCATTTTAATCATTGGTTCTAAGAGAATATATTTTGAGATTAAAAACATATAAGTTGATATCTAAACACATTCATGATAACTTGTATGATTTCTTAGTAATGGAAAGCATAATGTAAAAGTCAAAATTATTCTCAATATTCCTAATATTTTTTCATGGATTTTATGTGATAAACATAATCATTCACTTGTGACTATGTAATATAGAATCAATTTCCTTGCCTTAAAATTTAATGCTTGATCAAATAAAAGGAAAGAGACACAGGCTCACATTGATGTACTCCAATCCCCATCATATGTACCAACTGTTTAGAAAGTGGTCAATTATATTGCTGCCTTTGACCTTTAACCTTTTTCTGATGACCACCAAAATCTAATCAGATGTAGACCTTGATGGTGTCAATATATGGTGTGAATATGAACGATATCTGTCCAGGGGTTCAAGACATGTCTTCTGTTTTATTTCAAAAGTGGTCAACTGTGGCATTTGACAGTTGACACTGACCAATGACCACCAAAACCTAGCAGGTGAACAACTGCTGTGACATTTGGTGTGAATATGTACAGTCCAAGGGTTCATGTCACTGTGACATTTGGTGTGAATATGTACAGTCCAAGGGTTCATGTCACTGTGACATTTGGTGTGAATATGTACAGTCCAAGGGTTCATGTCACTGTGACATTTGGTGTGAATATGTACAGTCCAAGGGTTCATGTCACTGTGACATTTGGTGTGAATATGTACAGTCCAAGGGTTCATGTCACTGTGACATTTGGTGTGAATATGTACAGTCCAAGGGTTCATGTCATTAAGTTATATTAGAGGAGTGTCAAGATGTCTATTGTATCTACACTGTCTATCATCGGCAATAACAATTAACTTTAATAGTACCAGTTATATCACTGCGTTGTGTTATGGTACTTTATGGTATGTTATGTGTACTAATATTATGCGATGTTTGTCTGTCCATGTACATGTGTCATTATGTCAGGTGTGATCTCGAGTATGAATGTATTTTCTTTTCATTTAATATCGTTTGAAATGTATTTGTATCGTTCTTTATTTCTGTTACTTTTCATATTTGGAGGAAATAAAAAATTATTCCGTGACATTTTGGTGTGAATATGAACAGTCCAAGGGTTCATGTCACTGTGACATTTGGTGTGAATATGTACAGTCCAAGGGTTCATGTCACTGTGACATTTGGTGTGAATATGTACAGTCCAAGGGTTCATGTCACTGTGACATTTGGTGTGAATATGTACAGTCCAAGGGTTCATGTCACTGTGACATTTGGTGTGAATATGTACAGTCCAAGGGTTCATGTCACTGTGACATTTGGTGTGAATATGTACAGTCCAAGGGTTCATGTCATTAAGTTATATTAAAGGAGTGTCAAGATGTCTATTGTATCTACACTGTCTATCATCAGCAATAACAATTAACTTTAATAGTACCAGTTATATCACTGCGTTGTGTTATGGTACTTTATGGTATGTAATGTGTACTAATATTATGCGATGTTTGTCTGTCCATGTACATGTGTCATTATGTCAGGTGTGATCTCGAGTATGAATGTATTTTCTTTTCATTTAATATCGTTTGAAATGTATTTGTATCGTACTTTATTTCTGTTACTTTTCATATTTGGAGGAAATAAAAAATTATTCCGTGACATTTTGGTGTGAATATGAACAGTCCAAGGGTTTATGTCTTCATGTTCATTAGATATCATGTACACAAGTTTTATTACCTTAAAAGAGTACACCTGTCTTACTGTTGGAGTAGAATGTATATTCACTGAACTCACTAAACAAACTCCATATAACATTGTCAGGAGTATAACGTCTGATCTAGTACCGACACGTAAATAGGACACCTACATATAACATTGTCAGGAGTATAACATCTTAGTAATGACATGTAAATAGGACACCTACATATAACATTGTCAGGAGTGTAACATCTGATCTAGTAATGACATGGAAAAAAGACACCTACATATAACATTGTCAGGAGTATAACATCTGATCTAGTAATGACATGTAAATAGGACACCTACATATAACATTGTCAGGAGTATAACATCTGATCTAGTACTGACATGTAAATAGGACACCTACATATAACATTGTCAGGAGTATAACATCTGATCTAGTAATGACATGTAAATAGGACACCTATATATAACATTGTCAGGAGTATAACATCTGATCTAGTACTGACATGTAAATAGGACACCTACATATAACATTGTCAGGAGTATAACATCTGATCTAGTAATGACATGTAAATAGGACACCTACATATAACATTGTCAGGAGTATAACATCTGATCTAGTAATGACATGTAAATAGGACACCTACATATAACATTGTCAGGAGTATAACATCTGATCTAGTACCGACATGTAAATAGGACACCTACATATAACATTGTCAGGAGTATAACATCTGATCTAGTAATGACATGTAAATAGGACACCTACATATAACATTGTCAGGAGTATATGTACATAGGACACCTACATATAACATTGTCAGGAGTATAACATCTGATCTAGTAATGACATGTAAATAGGACACCTACATATAACATTGTCAGGAGTATAACATCTGATCTAGTAATGACATGTAAATAGGACACCTACATATAACATTGTCAGGAGTATAACATCTGATCTAGTACTGACATGTAAATAGGACACCTACATATAACATTGTCAGGAGTATAACATCTGATCTATTACTGACATATAGTAAATAGGACACCTACATATAACATTGTCAGGAGTATAACATCTGATCTAGTACTGACACGTAAATAGGACACCTACATATAACATTGTCAGGAGTATAACATCTGATCTAGTAATGACATGTAAATAGGACACCTACATATAACATTGTCAGGAGTATAACATCTGATCTAGTACTGACATAGTAAATAGGACACCTACATATAACATTGTCAGGAGTATAACATCTGATCTAGTACTGACACGTAAATAGGACACCTACATATAACATTGTCAGGAGTATAACATCTGATCTAGTAGCGACATGTAAATAGGACACCTACATATAACATTGTCAGGAGTATAACATCTGATCTAGTAATGACATGTAAATAGGACACCTACATATAACATTGTCAGGAGTATAACATCTGATCTAGTACTGACATGTAAATAGGACACCTACATATAACATTGTCAGGAGTATAACATCTGATCTAGTACTGACATAGTAAATAGGACACCTACATATAACATTGTCAGGAGTATAACATCTGATCTAGTAATGACACGTAAATAGGACACCTACATATAACATTGTCAGGAGTATAACATCTGATCTAGTAATGACATGTAAATAGGACACCTACATATAACATTGTCAGGAGTATAACATCTGATCTAGTAATGACATGTAAATAGCGTAAACACATAATGATGGCTACTCCAGAAATATAAGGGAGAAACACTATTGTGATCTCACTGATTTGTTCAGGGGTCCAGTCCGTAACGCTTAATTAATTTAGACAATCAATACCATATCTAAAATACATGATGTTGTAACATCCCTTTTAAAATTTGTCAGAAAACTTCAAGACAAATTCAAAATTTTGGAAATTTTAAAGTTTTCTGACAAATTAATGCTAAGATAAACATGTCACAAACATGTCTAGTTTACCTGTTTTATAGCCATATCATACTCTGGTATGTTTCTAGGTAAGTATCCAGGATCTGTGGTACTAGCATGGAATAGGCAAAACCACATGAGGACGTTAAAAATGAAGAAAAAGATGTGAAGAATTTGCAGCTCATTCCAAGTATACGGTAAACACTGAAATAAAATAAGTAGCATTATATTGATCATAACAAAAACATTTTGTAGCTTTGTCACTCGTTGCAAGTATGTCCCTATAATTTGAACTTTATACTAAAAAAAAATGATTTTTTGACATCATGATAACAGTGCTATCCAGAGATAACCCTACAGGCAGTGATAAATCTACATGTGTGTCCCGAGCCCTGTACTTATAGAAATTTGATTGAACTCACTGACTAATTTTAAATGGCTGTATTCTTACTTGAATTTTCTTCAGAGGGTATCATAAAGATGACCTTTCTGATAACATATACCCCAAATATGAAAATGAATACCTTACAATCCGAGTGTTTTTAAGTATTATGAAAATGAAACTATAAAATGTCTGTAAGACATAAATGCCCCCGCTGCCATGTGAAATTGATTTAAGTGTTCTATAAAAAGTTGATCTTGATACTCAGATCATGCACAAGTGTTGAAGTGGGACGGGATGCCCCCGGGACCGACATTGGCAACTGGGCAACACAAAGAGATATACAGGATACTAACCTTTAAAACATACATAGGGTAGCCCCAACACAACACATTCATCATGAAAAACAAGATGGCTCCTTTACTGTTTCCAGGAGGACCAAAGGCAATAGTTCTACAAAGCATAAAAAACAGAGAGTTATTCGGATACCATGACAGTGATTAAAACCACCAATAAAAAGTAATACAACATTGTGGCCTCCCTAGGAGGTACAGACTGTTAGTCTGACTTTTGACATATAAACATTAATTAGTAATAGGAATATGACTCAGAATCACATGCAGTCTAATACAATTATTTACTTTATAATGAATGAAAAGTTGTTTTTCAAATCTGAGAACAATTTTCAATTACATTGTATATCAAAATAGAACACCAGCAGTCCATCTCTAACATAACAAATAATGTAATACTATATCATTTATGTCAGAGTTTGAGTCTCATAATCCATAGCATTAGTTACCAAGTATGATGAAGGTGAAGTGTATCATATATTTATTGTTACATACAGCTATCATAATACCAAGTTCTATTGACATACTTACAACAAATCTATTTTCGGTAATAAACTTTTCTTCTGTTTGATTTGGCGTTTAAGGTAATCGACAACACCATCATGTTTCCTCCCTGTAGCTAGGGATATAGGTGTCTTTCCATTTTTATCTGCTATGTCTATTTCCACACCATCCTATGACAAAAAATAAATTTCTGATTAATCTTAGTGTTGAACATATATAGGGACCAAGAGGAACTTACATATAAAATCTAAGAAATATCCATGAAGAACTTTCCGAGAAATACTAATACCAGTAGCAAACTTAAACTGTCAAAATTCAAAATGGACATCTGGCATGATTATGAACAAAATCAGTCCAAGGATTCATGAGTTCATTAGATATCATGTACACAAGCTTTTGATTTTCCAAGTGTACAAAAAGTTATCAAAGATGCATAGAAACTACTTTCTTATCAGTTTCTGAATTAAACATGCATGCACCTGCAGTGCAACCAGTGGAAACCTACATATGAAATTTAACGAAGATCCATGAAGAACTTTCCAAGAATTACCAACACACTTCAACTGTCAAATTTCAAAATGGCTGTCTGTTGCTCATTTTGTTTTGTGGTCAGTCCCAAAAAATTAAGTATGTAACATCAGGGTTCGATACTAATGCTAGTTCGTTAGTCCGAGACTAGTAGAAAGTCAAAAGGACTAGTAAATGTTGTCGAACTGTTAGTCCTGTGGACTAGTTGAAATTTCTATTTCGTTTTTGTATTCTAAGCTCGTAACAGAAACATATGCCTGTCATTATATGAATCTGTCTCAGATCTGTACGACTTTTCCGTCACACCCGACATAACGAACGCGCTCATTGGATTTATCATGTATGAGTCGACCAATCAGCGAGGATATCTCAAATGAGTATCGTAGTCACACGAGCCAGTCTCAAAGGCAGTATGATCAGACGAAGCGTGTAAGAACGTTCCAATCTGCTTGAATTGACAGAAGAGCTATTATTGGCTACATTACAGCCCAGACATCGGGATGGTGTGCCAATTGTGTAAAACAAGTACGGAAAACACTGGTAGTTTTATCATGATCAGTGAGTGTAAAAACATGAGACTCGAAACTGCGAAGGCCCATGATGCGTCAGATGGGCATATGAAATTTTTTTTTTAAATTGTTGAATCAGAATGTAACTGATGTCTTCTTTATATCTATATCAAGCAAATCAAACTTATTCATGAAGGGGAAATTGGTAAAAATCATCACTCAGGATACTCTAAAACTCATTTCAGACAGAGCATTTAGATTTTAAAAACTTTCCGGGGGAGGTCCCGACCCCCTTCCGCACCTGTCCCCTGCGCGATTTGGTTTTTCGTTGCTTTGCGACTCAGGACTAGTCACATCAGTCAAGGAGTAGTCAATAAAATATTTTACTAGTCCAAAGGACTAATAAACTTAAATTGTTAGTATCTAACCCTGATGTACAAAAAGGAATAAAGGTGAAAATACACATGAGATTTGATTAGGGACAGATGGGCAATTTGAATACCCACTATCTGATGATGGAGGGAGATGGGCAATTCAAAGGGCAATTTGAATACCCACCATCTGATGATGGAGGGAGATGGGCATTTCAAAGGGCAATTTGAATACCCACTGTCTGATGACGGAGGGAGATGGGCAATTCAAATGGCAATTTGAATACCCACCGTCTGATGATGGAGGGAGATGGGCATTTCAAAGGGCAATTTGAATACCCACTGTCTGATGATGGAGGGAGATGGGCAATTCAAATGGCAATTTGAATACCCACCGTCTGATGATGGAGGGAGATGGGTAATTCAAAGAGCAATTTGAATACCCACCATCTGATGATGGAGGGTTAAAACATGTACCTGTTCACACAGTTCCTGTACAGCTGTTAGATTCCCACTTATACATGCCAGATGTAGGGGTGTCTGACCATAAACGTCTTGCTGGCGTGGATTAAAACCCGAGTAAATCAACAGACGCATTAACTCGGAATGACCTGCAGCAAAACAGAAAATATGTAATCTGAGCTTGTGTTGAATAATTTGAAACAAAGAAATTGAAATAAACACAATCAAACTAATACAAAATACAATAAAGTTAAATGTTAATGAGATTGATGACACAATTTCTTTTTAAATTCTGTGATATGCATCATTATACATTTTTGGATTGCAATATATCCAACACTAAAAATAGAGTAATCAGAGACACCCTAATTAAGACATGCAGAAGTTCACAACTGTGCATGTTAATAATCCCTTCTTAATTATACAGTAAAATGATAGGTTAATGTTTAGTATAAGAGTCCTCAAAAATTAAATTTTCTATGACTGATTAACATGATAGATATATACATGCTATCTTTAGTAAATCACCTAGTCATTGTTCCAATGATCACATCTGCTTTTGTTATAAATATGTGGAAGCAAATTAGAATAAACATAGTAACCCTTTTTTTTCAAAATTAAAATGATTCAAACTTTTTGATATACCGGGGTATATATGGATCTAATAAATCCTAAATTCTAACAATTTTGTCTTCCTCTTTACAATTACCGATACCATATCTTACCCTTAAATGCAGCCCAATGAAGTGCATTGTCACCATCTTTGTCACAGATCTGAAGACGAGCCCCTTTTCCCATCAGGTAGCCTGCCATCATTGTGTGACCATACTGTGCAGCCACTATGAGAGGCGTGCAGCCTTTGTTGTCAGCTACGTCATATGAAACACCTGACTGCAGCAGGATGTCCACAATAGCAATATGTCCATTCACACATGCCCAGTGTATAGGCCTAGCACCTAGATCATTGTCGCTTGGCTCATTGACGTTGGCCTTACTTTCGATCATGTATCGAAGGACTGTGGAATGACCACCTAGACATGCCCAGTGTGCAGGTGTGTGGCCTTTGTCATCACGCATGTTAAAAATATCCGACACTTCTTCATGAACCGTTTGGACTGGAACCAACATTCTAAAATAAAGAAAATATTGTATGTTACCCCTTGACTGATGCCATTAAGTTGAAAAAGTAATTATATACTGTGTACACTTAGTGCAACTTTTGAAATGTTAAAACAACTTAATCAGAAGGGATGATTGTGTGAACAGAATTGAACTTAAATCAATAGGTAGTTTGGGATTAATGAATACCTCAATGGTTAATATGTAAGGTAGTAGGTTACTTCATACCAGATTTATATTTCATTTAAACCCAATTAACTTTCACAACACTAAATCATGAAATGATATAAGAGAATTCTAAGTGAAATTTCAACAGTGGTGTATTTTGGTCTCAAATCAGTACACGTATATCTGCCTGTCAATATGTCTGGTTTTGGTTCAGGAGAGCTTTTCATGAAAGTTCGTGTTTCCACTTACGATTTTTGTACATGAAATCTTAAGTGGTTTTCACGAAAGCACTCGTAACATTAATTTTAATCTTACAATAATTCTAAGTTTTACACTTACAAAAACTGCTACGATCACTCTTACGAGTAATTTTTTCTCAGCAACCTACTTTCGTTTTGAAGCTCATGCGTACGAACAGAGTTATAGTAGTCATTTTCCCCTGCTGCAGTGAGGACGTAAAATCAACTTCAATCGTCAGTTGTGACAGCACCATCTGCTGATGCCTTAAATTCAACCATCGGATCAGCAAGATTTGATTTGCATCCGTCCTCACCTTAGACTGATAGCCTACCTTTTAATCATTTTTAATTCTACTTATGGACTATCGTGAATGGTTTTTACCTCTCGCTATGTGCAATCTATGCAACAATATTAATTCCATAAGGAATACTGCACTACACAAGGAAGAAGAAGAAGAAACATAAGGAAGAAGAAGAATATGAAGATTGTGCAGTTCTGAAGTTCTACAACATAGTTCTTACTCACTGTAAAATGACATAAAATACTATTTAAATCCTGTTTAATTTATTTAAAGCTTTTTTGTAAAGGGTTTCGTTAGAATCAATAATCAGCAACAAAGCTGTTTAATAATATGGGTAGAAATGTCTTATATAGATAACACCAAATGCTGAGTGCCCAAATGTCTACAAATTAGCAGAATATCCATTAACTAGGCCTACAGTGACACCACTATAGCAACGACCATAACAAACATTAATTTTGACCTTTGAACCACACGTGTATGTGAGGCACATGTAGCAGTAGTTTACAAATTGAAAGAATGCTATATTTTAGAAAGATAATGCATTACTCTTCGTGTGCTTTTATAGGTCTGAGCTAATCACTGTAAACAAATTCCAGACGTGCCGGTGCAGGCGTGACACGAAAAACACTTTTCCTCCATTTCGATTTCAGCTATTCCAAAAACTGGTTTAAGTCTTACCCAGATTTGACTGCATTGAATATAGGATGGTCTTTACTTTCGGGCTCTTTGCCTTGACAGCATTTCCCATCACCAGAGCCATGGTCGTGAGATTTACTTTGAGGCGCAGACCCTCCGCCACCACCGAGGAACGACATGTTTCTACAGGTAAGTAAAATATACGAATTCGAAATTAATTTAGAGTTTTCAATGAAATTTTTAAAATACTATTTTTGTTATTAACTTCACATAAACTAATTATTCGTTAATTGTAATTTTGTTTGCTTTTCTTTGATTATAAATCATTTTCTTTAATTGAACTGCGAAAAGTTTCAGTAATTTCGTTTCGAATGTAATAATTCGTATTTTTATCTGTTATTCGGAATGTATTTAGAATTACCCTTCCAGCGCTGCCAATTTTCGGAACTACATTACGGTGAGGATTTTACCTTACTTGGAAACATCGATCAACAGGAACTTGTAATAACTTCATTTTAGAAAAATGGCAGCGGCAATGGACATTGACGATTCAGAACTCGGAGAAGGATCAGGGAATGGAGTGGACAAGTCAGGGAAGAAACGATTCGAAGTGAAAAAGGTATAGGCATATTAGGCCAAGTTTAAACAATCAACTAAGTGATCATTTAGAGAGAATGAGAAATAATTCACAGCTTTGTTTTCTAAAAATAGAAAACCAAAAATAACCTCATGTCTCATAACTATATAGATATATCAGTTTTCCCTTAGCAGATAAGGTAGGGCATCCAGTTGACCCTTGACTTTTAGCAATTTCAGAGGTCAAATCACTATTTCTTAGAAATCTGAAGGGTCAAAACATATGTCAAATAGATCTAGACATGTCCCTTCAAACCCAAGAGTCGGATCTCATTTTGGGGAGTCAAAAACATACTCTCAAGGTCTACTGGATGCCCTGTAAGAGACATATTACTGACAATAGCAGATACCACCGATAGATCATCTCTTAATAGAAACGGAATATTACACAATAGATTTTTGTTATTTGATGAAAATAAGGTAAAAACAACAGTAAGATGACAACTCTTTGATGTAATTGAAAGATAATGGGATATATAGTAAATTATATCAGGATGTACATGGAAGTAAATATATGCCTACAACATGCATAGTGTCAGACTGACTTTATAACCAATATATATTTATAAAAGAACACACATACAAAGCACTAGTCGGATGAAAACTTGAATACTGCTCTTCCATTCGATCGCGAGACTACGGCTTGCCATACAGAGACCCACATAACATAAACCAACTTCCTGGGCATGAAATTAAAGATATGCCTTGGTCACAAGAGTGCACGGCTGCACTGCAACTTTGGCAGTGCATTTTCATATAATGCAATCATCCAATCAAAGTGAAATTTTACATGGTATTCGAAAATGGTGTCTTAATTAAGTATATTACAGAAAAATAATAAAAAAAAATATTAATTCACAAATTCCTGGACATGCAAAATGTCCCTGGACACGCCCTGGTCACTTAGCTTTATAGGTACACCGCAAGAGTCCGCCTTTTTTGCAAAATTATACACCAAATCGTAGCTATAAACCCAACACATACACTCTTGCAGACCCTTGAACGAGACATGCACACGTCTCATGCATACAAACACATAGCTGCTACAAATTAAAGGACACCTACAAATATTCATTATACACAGTAATACTATGGAATCTCCTTCCAGCAGCAGTAGCAGTACAATGCACAACACTAGATAGAGGAATCCAAGGCCCAGATACTCTAACGGTCCTTGAAGCAGGTGATCATCACACACTGAAACATAAGGTTTTTTTTTAACCTTTTATGATCTATATCCTGCCAAATAGAAAATAAAAATCATTCAATAAACCCCTTTCACACCTCTGCGCTGCACTGGGACCTCTGAGGGCATAATTATAGCATCAGCGATGATGGAGCCCCTGTACACTTAAAGAAGACAAATGCTTGCCTATAGAAATCTTTTGTATACGTTTCGATAACCCCTGGCAAGTTCAAGTAAATTTTATTTAACTTTGATATATTTAAAACTTGATAACACAAGCTCATTTACAATCAACATAATGAATAAACAGGCTAGGATGTTCATTAATATAAAAATATGTGTTCATGCTGTAACATTAATGATATTATAGACAGAAAGGAGGTATAAAATAGATGTAAATTTAAATATATCGATCATCTATTTAAAATATATAGATTTACCATGTTCATATATGGATTGAATAGATTTTTTTAATTTTCATTGCGGCTATGAATACCAGTAGCTAGCTACTGCGCGCCATATTCATAGCCGCAATGAAAATTTAAAAAATCTATTCAATTCATATATTTACATAACCTTGATTTAAAAAATTTATATCGAGAAAACGAGAAATTTTATTAAAAAGAAAAATTTGTCATGTATACGACGAAACGCCAAATTATTAGAACAGCCGGGAGATACCGCCTATGCACCACGCCATTGTTTTAATGTCGTTCCGCATTGTCCGGTCTTTTTTGTTTAATTTTGTATAAAACAAAAAGAAAGAAGTATTAAAGTAAAAATAATATTAAATACAATCATTCAATTCAAATCATATTTATTTTATGTGAACAAATTGCAACAAAAACACAATATTTTCATAATTGAAAGGCGGACTATTTTTTTGATGGCGTATTAATATGACCCGATTAATCAGGTGATTTGCACGAGAGACAATGTTTTCATAGTGTATTCATGGTCATATGTTTGTTGTTTTCACTTGGTATGTTCATATCAGTAAACCACATAAGGAATGTAAATATACAGTAGTATTCCGAAAATAAAAAAAGATCATATAGATTTAATTATATCCCCTACTGCATAGATATGAATTATTAGTAAGAAATACTTTGCTATAGCATTTAATTGAAAAGAAGTAATACTGTACCTGTTCAACAATTGTATTTACAGTATGTGTGTAATATAGTGTATGTATTTTTATTCAGACATGCTGTTTTGATAAATGTTGGGGTTTTTTTCAGTGGAGTGCCGTAGCTTTGTGGGCATGGGGTGAGTATATCGAGAACTCCATGACAAATGCAATGAATATCTGAATATCCAACATATAAGCATATACATGCCAGAGACCAATAAGGGGGGATTGATGATATTTCAAGAGATTTTGGTTTAAGGGAGATCTGTTCACGACATGAATATATATAGGTATCAACATTTTTACTCAATTTTAAAGCAATGAAGTAATTTGAAAGTTAAGAAGAATAGTTATATTTATTGGAGATATGATATGAGAACAGCAAAAAGTTGTATAGGGTAAAAATGATATTATATATAGTACTACATATTTTTAAAATCGCAAAGCCTTTTTCATTTTTTTTTTTTTTTGTATTATGTATCACAAGAAAATTTATCACATAACTGCCTCATTCTGGCATTCATAGATATGGGAGACATCCCATCCAAGCCAGTTTTCTCCTGTCTTATCATATAAATAAAATTTGAATGTGTTTTGCTTATAATCTCATAAACAGGAGTTATGTGGTAAATAGAATCTTAAACTCATGGCTATGTACATGTCACGAAATTAATATACATGTAACTTGTATATGTTTCAATAATTTGATATGTCACGTGCACAAGTCTTTAGGGAAATTAGGCAGATTATTACAAATTATTGAAATTGTTTAATGAATTCTATATTAATTACATAGTCAGTCATGTTAGATTCGCTGCTCTGTGAAGTTACATTGTACAGCGCTTTAACCACTTACAAATTAATGGCTGGGACTCATTTAAAATGTATTCTGTGTATAGGATTTTATGTACTAATTGTAATTTTTATTTTCCAGATATTGTTGTGGACAACTGTGCTATTTGCAGAAATCACATCATGGACCTGTGTATAGAATGTCAGGCAAACCAGGCATCTGCCACTAGTGAGGAGTGTACTGTAGCTTGGGGTGTTTGTAATGTGAGTAAACTGTGACATCCTGACTGTAGGACGAGGTGGGGTCAGTATTGAGGAGTGTACTAGTGTAGTCTGGGGTGTTTGTAATGTGAGTAAACTGTGACATCCTGTCTGTAGGACAACGTGGGGTCAGTATTGGGGAGTGTACTAGTGTAGTCTGGGGTGTTTGTCGTACAAGTAAACTGTGACATCCTGTCTGTAGGACAAGGTGGGGTCAGTATTGGGGAGTGTACTAGTGTAGTCTGGGGTGTTTGTCGTACAAGTAAACTGTGACATCCTGTCTGTAGGACGAGGTGGGGTCAGTATTGAGGGAGTGTACTAGTGTAGTCTGGGGTGTTTGTAGTACAAGTAAACTGTGACATCCTGTCTGTAGGACGAGGTGGGGTCAGTATTGAGGAGTGTACTGTAGTCTGGGGTGTTTGTAATACAAGTAAACTGTGACATCCTGTCTGTAGGACGAGGTGGGGTCAGTATTGAGGAGTGTACTGTAGTCTGGGGTGTTTGTAATACAAGTAAACTGTGACATCCTGTCTGTGGGACGAGGTGGGGTCAGTATTGAGGAGTGTACTGTAGTCTGGGGTGTTTGTAATACAAGTAAACTGTGACATCCTGTCTGTGGGACGAGGTGGGGTCAGTATTGAGGAGTGTACTAGTGTAGTCTGGGGAGTTTGTGATACAAGTAAACTGGGACATCCTGTCTGTGGGACGAGGTGGGGTCAGTATTGAGGAGTGTACTGTAGTCTGGGGTGTTTGTAATACAAGTAAACTGTGACATCCTGTCTGTGGGACGAGGTGGGGTCAGTATTGAGTAGTGTACTGTAGTCTGGGGTGTTTGTAATACAAGTAAACTGTGACATCCTGTCTGTAGGACGAGGTGAGGGTCAGTATTGGGGAGTGTACTAGTGTAGTCTGGGGTGTTTGTCGTACAAGTAAACTGTGACATCCTGTCTGTAGGACAAGGTGGGGTCAGTATTGGGGAGTGTACTAGTGTAGTCTGGGGTGTTTGTCGTACAAGTAAACTGTGACATCCTGTCTGTAGGACGAGGTGGGGTCAGTATTGAGGAGTGTACTGTAGTCTGGGGTGTTTGTAATACAAGTAAACTGTGACATCCTGTCTGTAGGACGAGGTGGGGTCAGTATTGAGGAGTGTACTGTAGTCTGGGGTGTTTGTAATACAAGTAAACTGTGACATCCTGTCTGTAGGACGAGGTGAGGTCAGTATTGGGGAGTGTACTGTAGTCTGGGGTTTTTGTAATACAAGTAAACTGTGACATCCTGTCTGTGGGACGAGGTGGGGTCAGTATTGAGGAGTGTACTAGTGTAGTCTGGGGTGTTTGTAATACAAGTAAACTGTGACATCCTGTCTGTGGGACGAGGTGGGGTCAGTATTGAGGAGTGTACTAGTGTAGTCTGGGGAGTTTGTGATACAAGTAAACTGGGACATCCTGTCTGTGGGACGAGGTGGGGTCAGTATTGAGGAGTGTACTGTAGTCTGGGGTGTTTGTAATACAAGTAAACTGTGACATCCTGTCTGTGGGACGAGGTGGGGTCAGTATTGAGTAGTGTACTGTAGTCGGGGGTGTTTGTAATACAAGTAAACTGTGACATCCTGTCTGTGGGACGAGGTGGGGTCAGTATTGAGGAGTGTACTAGTGTAGTCTGGGGTGTTTGTAATACAAGTAAACTGTGACATCCAGCTGTCTGTGGGACGAGGTGGAGTCAGTATTGAGGAGTGTACTAGTGTAGTCTGGGGTGTTTGTAATACATGTAAACTGTGACATCCTGTCTGTGGGACGAGGTGGGGTCAGTATTGGGGAGTGTACTAGTGTAGTCAGGGGTGTTTGTCGTACAAGTAAACTGTGACATCCTGTCTGTGGGACGAGGTGGGGTCAGTATTGAGGAGTGTACTGTAGTCTGGGGTGTTTGTAATACAAGTAAACTGTGACATCCTGTCTGTAGGACGAGGTGGGGTCAGTATTGAGGAGTGTACTGTAGTCTGGGGTGTTTGTCGTACAAGTAAACTGTGACATCCTGTCTGTAGGACAAGGTGGGGTCAGTATTGGGGAGTGTACTAGTGTAGTCTGGGGTGTTTGTAATACAAGTAAACTGTGACATCCTGTCTGTAGGACGAGGTGGGGTCAGTATTGGGGAGTGTACTAGTGTAGTCTGGGGTGTTTGTAATACAAGTAAACTGTGACATCCTGTCTGTGGGACGAGGTGGGGTCAGTATTGGGGAGTGTACTAGTGTAGTCTGGGGTGTTTGTAATACAAGTAAACTGTGACATCCTGTCTGTGGGACGAGGTGGGGTCAGTATTGAGGAGTGTACTGTAGTCTGGGGTGTTTGTAATACAAGTAAACTGTGACATCCTGTCTGTGGGACGAGGTGGGGTCAGTATTGAGGAGTGTACTGTAGTCTGGGGTGTTTGTAATACAAGTAAACTGTGACATCCTGTCTGTGGGACGAGGTGGGGTCAGTATTGAGGAGTGTACTGTAGTCTGGGGTTTTTGTTGTACAAGTAAACTGTGACATCCTGTCTGTGGGACGAGGTGGGGTCAGTATTGAGGAGTGTACTGTAGTCTGGGTGTTTGTAATACAAGTAAACTGTGACATCCTGTTTGTGGGACGAGGTGGGGTCAGTATTGGGGAGTGTACTGTAGTCTGGGGTGTTTGTAATACAAGTAAACTGTGACATCCTGTCTGTGGGACGAGGTGAGGTCAGTATTGAGGAGTGTACTGTAGTCTGGGGTGTTTGTCGTACAAGTAAACTGTGACATTCTGTCTGTGGGACGAGGTGGGGTCAGTATTGGGGAGTGTACTGTAGCTTGGGGTGTTTGTAATACAAGTAAACTGTGACATCCTGTTTGTGGGACGAGGTGGGGTCAGTATTGAGGAGTGTACTGTAGTCTGGGGTGTTTGTAATACAAGTAAACTGTGACATCCTGTCTGTGGGACGAGAGTGGGGTCACTAGTGACAGTGTTGTCTGGGAGTTAGTTAGGTGTGGGATGATGGGAATCACTGCAAGTAAGATGTGGAAACCATCAGTGTTACTGCTTTGGGAGTTGGGGGGGGGGGGGGGGGGGGGGGGGGGGGTCCCGAAATACTTAGGTGAATCACTGGAACCAGCAGGATTATACTGAGAGATAGGGAAGGATTGTGTCATAAACACCAGCTATGATATCTATTTTGAGAAATATTCATGACTATATGATGAATGTTTTTCACATATCTCATAGCTTTTATTGTGACACGATTCCCAATAAAAATTCCTATTGACCAGACATGCTAAAATAAGCTGATGAAAAGAGCTTGCTGACTGGACATTTCTGAAAATAGATTCTGAATTTCTTTATTATGATATACTCCTCTCAATATGTATACATACAATTGTATACTAATTGTCAAATTTTTGTTTCAGCATGCATTTCATTTCCACTGCATTTCCCGATGGCTAAAAACCAGACAAGTGTGTCCACTGGACAATAGGGAATGGGAATTTCAAAAGTAAGTTAAACCAAAAAAGGTGTAACCGAGCAAAGATTTCTTTGTTTCCATATGTTATGTACCATAAAGTTTCTTTTATCTTGTAAGTTTCACTTATGATACTTACACCTGCACACGTGTGATAGGTAGTTGTGTAGTAGTAGAGTCTGTACCCGTGTGATAGGTAGTTGTGTAGTAGAGTCTGTACACATGTGATAGGTAGTTGTGTATTAGCAGAGTCTGTACACATGTGATAGGTAGTTGTATAATAGCAGAACCTGTTGGTATAGTAAATTTATACACCAATTCAGAATATATTGAAACAGTTTGAAATCCCTTAAAATAAATGCTCATAACAGTCAATAGTATATGTAACAAAAATATAACACCATGTTACATTTCAATACCTCTATACTGTATATATAGGCAATACCTCTATACTGTATATATAGGCAATACCTCTATACTGTATATATAGGCAATACCTCTATACTGTATATATAGGTAATACCTCTATACTGTATATATAGGTAATACCTCTATACTGTATATAGGTGGTGGTACTCTCTACTTCCTCATTATCACCTGTATCATGTAAGTGATATATGATTCAGTTTCTTGTGCTTTGTTTTGTAGGTATGGTCATTAAACGAGCAAGAAACAAAGGATCAGCAGACAAGTATCGCTGTTATTTGTATTTACTATAAAATTAGTGTATTGTGTTACTGAATTTCGCTATTGTTCATGTATTTCACCACATCCAACTTGTCAGTTAAACTCAATAAATGACTGTGATCAGTTAAACTCAATAAATGACTGTGACATTGTAGCTGCTGTCTCTGGTTGTTTTTTGTTATACAGGGATCAGCCTGTATGTATGTAACCAAATGACGTCCCCTCTCTACCAACTACATTAATTATCTGGTTGTACGGAAGCTTCATACACGTAAAGCCATCATTTTTTGTAAGTACTGTACCTGTGGCCAAAATTGAGGTCGATGTTAATTACTGTATATCTAACCCTGGTAAGTACTAGCTGCTGTATACCGCTCAGCTAGAGAGATATTCTCTTTAACTCGATTGGTGGAACGAAAGACTTGTAAGCCAGAGGTACCGGGTTCGATCCCTAGAGGAGGCAGTGATTTCAATTTAATTTAACATGCGCTCTGTTACATCAGTGATCAGTTCTTGGTGTGAGGGGATTTCTAAGGTCTATGATAACTTGTTACAATATTGGTCAAATGAACACAAGTTTCATCCAAAAGTCCAAAATACATGTACCTGACCTGTCTTCTCTAGGCGCTTCATTACACACAAGTCTATCTTGTGGATACAATTTTACCCATCTGAAATCTGAAATACATTTAATTTGATCTCTTTGAAAGGAGGTGTATGTTTACCTACGAAACTACAGTAATGCATGACAGTACATCAGTATGTTCAAGTCTTATTTATGTTAAAACCATTCAATTTGTTCAGACTTACATACATTCAGCACAAACCTACATATCTAACTCAAAAAATCAAAAAATAATTTCATATCAGAATCTGAATGTATACTTATTGCAATTTTTACCTTATACAACTTTTTGTTGTTTGCATATACAATATGATTAATATCCAAAATAAATATAAATATTCTTTATCACTTTCAAAATTAGTTTATTGTTTTAAAATTGTCAGAGTAAAAATGTTGATATTCATGTCTTGCACAAATCTCCCTTATTTTAGGCAAAACTCCCTTAAAATAATCATCAATCTCCCTTATTGGTCTCCTGAAAATATGGCATGTATGAAAAAAACATTAAAGCCATAGAACACATTTCCCATCATCACACAGTTCTGGTGACACTACTGCTACATGTCATTTCAACACTAATAGCAATGTGTATTTTAGAAAGCATATGTTAAATCTGTGGAAGAAATTTCGTATTTTCATCATGTTAAAATTGCTGTGTAAATTCAAGGAAAGCTTTAGAAAGACAATCAGCAGACGAGGAATTGTTGGCCAAATGACAGTTATGGTGTCATTTACCGAGGGTAAATGATGTCAATGAGAAAGTGATCAACTGATTTGTCAATAGTTTATAAACTATGCTAATTATAAAAGGTTGCTGAAACAACTATTCTAATGGGAATACTCTTTATGTAAAGAAGTAACAAATTGGAGACATCAGATCAGAATTTTTGGAAGCATGACACTGCCATGACTAATTAACCCCTGAAGACACATCTAACCCTATACCACCTCACAAGGGTATATTTAACCCCTGAAGGCACATCTAACCCAGTATACCACCTCACAAGGGTATATTTAACCCCTGAAGGCACATCTAACCCTATACCACCTCACAAGGGTATATTTAACCCCTGAAGGTACATCTAACCCTATACCACCTAACCCCTGAAGGCACATCTAACCCTATACCACCTCACAAGGGTATATTTAACCCCTGAAGGCACATCTAACTCTATACCACCTCACAAGGGTATATTTAACCCCTGAAGGCACATCTAACCCTATACCACCTCACAAGGGTATATCTAACCCCTGAAGGTACATCTAACCCTACACCACCTCACAAGGGTATATTTAACCCCTGAAGGCACATCTAACCCTATACCACCTCACAAGGGTATATTTAATCCTATACCACCTCACAAAGGTATATCTAACCCCTGAAGGCACATCTAACCCTATACCACCTCACAAGGGTATATTTAACCCTATACCACCTCACAAGGGTATATTTAACCCCTGAAGGCACATCTAACCCTATTCCACCTCACAAGGGTATATTTAACCCCTGAAGGCACATCTAACCCTATACCACCTAACCCCTGAAGGCACATCTAACCCTATACCACCTCACAAGGGTATATTTAACCCCTGAAGGCACATCTAACCCTATACCACCTCACAAGGGTATATTTTACCCCTGAAGGTACATCTAACCCTACACCACCTAACCCCTGAAGGCACATCTAACCCTATACCACCTCACAAGGGTATATTTTACCCCTGAAGGTACATCTAACCCTACACCACCTAACCCTGTTCATCTCTACCAATCTGTGTCTATAGACATATTTAACCACCAATTTATAATCTCCTGATCTTATCTTACCAAAGACAATTACTTGGTGAGGCTGACCTTTCTATTTTATCCAAGCCACTTAAGATTGAAAACTTATAACCAATCCATACAAGGGACTAAAACATCTGTCTATCATCTACGACTAGGACCGTTGAGTCTAACGCCCCTCCTACAATGACATGGTAGGTATTAACAAAGCCTGTCCTACCATCTACGACTAGGACTGTTGAGTCTAGCATCTCTCCTACACCGACATGGTAGGTATTAACAAAGCCCGTCCTATCATCTACAACAAGGACCGTTGAGTCTAGCGCCCCTCCTACATTTTGTATGTGAACTTTGTAAGAATGTACAAGATCACAGAGAAAACAGATAATGTCCACACTTAAGTCCACCTTCCATGTGAACAAGAGAGATACAAACAACTAACAAAAAAAAAAATTGTTCATCAACATATTGGTGATCACTGAACCTTGGAAAAGTCTCCATTTACAAAGAACTACCTTTACATCCTTAAATGACAGCACCTGGGATGACCACAGACTGGAGTTTACTCCTACCTACTATGGCAGTCTTTATATCATATTTAACAGCACCACCTGTCATATTGCATATAAATTGATATTTTCTATTACAATGTTAAAAGAATATGAAAAACACAGAAGACACCATTAAGCCCTTTAACGAGTTATCAAACAGCACCAGTAAAGTACCCAATTTACAGTCTTGGAAGTGAAAAGGAGATTCTGAAATATCAAGATCCATCTTAATATCTAAACAGTAAAAATATATACCTGTATATGATCAACCCTGTTCTTCAAATAACAAACAATATAACAATCATCCCATCTTAGCTTCAAATTCCATCAAACCCATCAACCTAAACTATATAGTTTAACACTATAACTGTCAACATGGAATTCCTCGGTGATTTAACCTTAAATCATATATGCTAAAGCAGCACACACAACCAGCTTCTGTTACCTCTCTTGGCCTTCTCCACACGATTCCTTTGTCCTAACTTAGATTTACCTCCCTTCTCCACACGATTCCTTTGTCCTAACTTGGATTACCTCCCTTCTCCACACGATTCCTTTGTCCTAACTTAGTTATCTCCCTTCTCTACACGATTCCTTTGTCCTAACTTAGAGTTACCTCCCTTCTCCAAACGATTCCTTTGTCCTAACTTAGTTATCTCCCTTCTCCACACGATTCCTTTGTCCTAACTTAGAGTTACCTCCCTTCTCCACATTTTATTACTGCATTCTTAAAGTATAAATTACATTGCCATAGTCCTTCAATTCCAAGGGTTAAATGCCCTGTCTAATCTCTGTATCACAGACAATACAATACTGCCTCCTGAAATCTATCATAATCTCGAGCTCACAGACAATACAATACTGCCTCCTGAAATTTATCATAACCTCACAGACAATACAATACTGCCTCCTGAAATTTATCATAATCTCGAGCTCACAGACAATACAATACTGCCTCCTGAAATCTATCATCTTAATCCAAACAGTCCTGTGTCATTCAGCTATTACCTACATGCAGCCAATTGCATTTACAAACAAGGTTTTCAACATTTGTTAAAATGATTTTCAAATTGACAAAAATTTGAAAAAATATAATATATATTGTATATATAAATTTATATTAATATTTATACATGTATAAATCCTCAATAAATCATGCTAACAACAATGGAATTTCTGAATATGTATCAACAGGCTATCCATATTTCTATTTTTGTGAATCATTACCATGACTAAAGGCATGTTGTCTCCTGAGTAGACAGGAAGTACACTCCTTCCCATGTTCCTCGCTGACTATACATTGGACCAGAGACTAAAGGCATGTTGTCTATTGAGTAGACTGTGACAGGAAGTACACTCCTTCCCATGTTCCTCGCTGACTATACATTGGACCAGAGACTAAAGGCATGTTGTCTATTGAGTAGACTGTGACAGGAAGTACACTCCTTCCCGTGTTCCTCGCTGACTATACATTGGACCAGAGACTAAAGGCATGTTGTCTATTGAGTAGACTGTGACAGGAAGTACACTCCTTCCCATGTTCCTCACTGACTATACATTGGACCAGAGACTCGTATCCATTCCGTACACACCAGTCAGCAACATGACCAATGTTGCATCGATAACATTTCAGGACCCCAAAAAGGATGTCGATGATGGGATTGGTCCTGTAGGGATTATGAATGACATAATATTAAAAAAGGTTAATTAAAAGTGATGCATGGAAAGGAAAAACGACAATAAAAAAAGGTTTGTGATAAATTTTACTTAGTACATGTACAACAATAACTCAGGTTGGTAATAAATTTTATTTATATGACAATAACTAAGTTTTGTAATAAATTTTACTTTGTACAACAATAACTAAGGTTTGCAATAAATTTTACTTTGTACGACAATAACTAAGGTTTGCAATAAATTTTACTTTCTACAACAATAACTAAGGTTTGTGATAAATTTTACTTCGTACAACAATAACTAAGGTTTGTGATTAATTTTACTTTGTATGACAATAACTAAGGTTTGTGATAAATTTTACTTTGTACGACAATAACTAAGGTTTGCAATAAATTTTACTTTCTACAACAATAACTAAGGTTTGTGATAAATTTTACTTCGTACAACAATAACTAAGGTTTGTGATTAATTTTACTTTGTATGACAATAACTAAGGTTTGTGATAAATTTTACTTTGTACGACAATAACTAAGGTTTGCAATAAATTTTACTTTCTACAACAATAACTAAGGTTTGTGATAAATTTTACTTCGTAGAACAATAACTAAGGTTTGTGATTAATTTTACTTTGTATGACAATAACTAAGGTTTGTGATTAATTTTACTTTGTATGACAATAACTAAGGTTTGTAATAAATTTTACTTTGTATGACAATAACTAAGGTTTGTAATAAATTTTACTTTGTACAACAATAACTAAGGTTTGTGATAAATTTTACTTTGTAAAACAATAACTAAGGCTTGTAATAAATTTTACTTTGTATGACAATAAATAAGGTTTGTAATAAATTTTACTTTGTATGACAATAACTAAGGTTTGTAATAAATTTTACTTTGTATGACAATAACTAAGGCTTGTAATAAATGAAATTTTACTTTATAATACAGTAACTAAGGTTTATAATAAATTATATTTTACATTGTACCCAATCTTTGACCTAGGTTGACAGATTCTATCAACAATTCCGAAAATGGGAAAAAATCTCTCCAATTTATAGACCTGAATAAGTTGATAAATATTTGTCCGACATCAACAAATATTTTATGGAATTATGCTACATTACTTTGTAGGTCATCAAGTGTTATTCATTACTAACTAGGCTAATCAAAATTGTCTAATTGACTTACGGAATAAAATGAAAGCCATAACTCACCCTTCACACAGGCGTGTTAAGTCGGACTCAACCTTGGATTGATCATACATGTATTTATGGTCAATACTCTTTAAAATGTCCAAAGCCATGTTGTAGCAGACAAGTTTCTGATTCATGTCAACCTTGTTAAGAACACTTAACTTCTGACTTTGACTTATTTCCATGGAAATGTTATCCAAATGGACGCTACAGCTTACACCTAGAAAAATCAAATGATTGAAAAACCAAATAAATCTTGAGCCCCTAGTCTTTCCTTAATAGCAAATTGACAGCAATATCTTCTATAGTACATATCAACTACATCCCTTCTGTAGTAAATATGTTACCTTCATATCTTCAAGGACTCTTGAATTGGTTCTTGAGAGGAAGTTACCCAGTATTTCTCATACTGATAATTATGACCAATTCTGAATGAATTTCAACAGAAAATGTGATTTCACTATACAGTAAATAAAGCTGACCCCTCCTCAGAGGGGAATCATGATCCCCCTGGGTAATTAAATTTACACTTTTGATAAAAGTACCTTTCAGATCATTTTATGAAGGCTCAGTATCCGATTTTACCTTGCTGTATACCTGGTAATTTTTCCCACCATTTAATATTTGCCCATTGAGGATAGGGCAAACTTAAGATGAAGGCAAAAATTTCAAGCAGAATTGAAGAATTTATAAACCATCATACATAGACCAATTGAAGTCAGATCCAAAACATTCCCACTTTTTTTTTACATTCACAAGCAACACATTTGCCTTATGATATACGCCAGATTTTCTGTGTCGGTTAAAATCAGCAATATCAGCTCTATTGTTTTAGTGAAGAACTTTAAAATGGACATCTTGTAACTTTGACGTCTAGTTAAAATCTAACATGCCATTGATGTACAAGAGAAAACACTTGTCAGTATTATTGTCGTACAAAATATGGCGAAGGATTTGAATCCGTGATTGACTCGCACATTAATGCGACAATAAATCCCATGTGAAGTATAAGTGATTTACAGTATAAAACGTCATAATTGGCTGAGGCATGTTTGCTGAATTTGAAAACAAAGTACTGGGTAATCCATGCCATTGAATGATGTTAGCATCCTGTTTTTTGTTGTTGGAGGTACGGCTGCTGTATATTGCACTGCATGAGAACCCAAAGGCATGATATTGGTGATCACTGTTTATAGGTGTATGAATCATCTTTCTCCAGATACATGTATATCGTGACAGCTTGACAATACACTAATGTTAACAATGCTTACTTTTTAGCTTTGGAAAAAGTTAATTCAATTCTGTCAAAAAAAGTGATGCGATGAGGTAATTGAACTGGATTGAATAAAGCAACTTCAATTTCTATAACTTCTTATCCAAAGGAGTCAAGCGTGACTTGTATTGTTTGTTTACTTTAATCTCACATTCAACTTCACACTCAGCAGTGCAAATGTTTAGACTCATCAATCAAACTTCCATTCATTCTAACAATGACTACAATATATAAAAACTTTAAAATTATAATGACATTAACCTGTAGCATCATTTCTAAGCTTCCGCGGAGAGTCATCTTCCTTTGAATCATGAGGATCACTTTCCATCAGCGACGTAGTAGTAGTAGACCGGGTACCTTTAAAGACAAGTATTTCTATTAATCACAGTAGGAAGTAATAACCTTGACCTTCCACAACTAGTGACTGATCTTCATCAAAAAGAATCAATTTAAACTGAATTGTAGATAATCTTCATCTAGAGAAATATTATAATTATTAAGCATTGATGTCAATTTTTTTTAGTTTCATCAGGGTATATTTACATTCCTAATGTGGTTTGCTGATATGAACATACCAAGTGAAAACAACAAACATATGACCATGAATACACTATGAAAACCGTATGAAAACGTTGTCTCTCGTGCAAATCACCTGATTAATCGGGTCATATTAATACGCCATCGACAGTAAGACAGGAAGAGTAGCTTCCCTTGGATCAATAACGTTGGTACGAGATAAGTGTTAAAAATATTGAATGATTGTATTTAATATTATTTTTACTTGAATACTTCTTTCTTTTTGTTTTATACAAAATTAAACAAAAAAAGAGCGGAAAATGCGGAACGACATTAAAACAATGGCATGGTGCATAGGCGGGATCTCCCGGCTGTTCTAATAATTTGGCGTTTCGTCGTTTACATGTCATCTCCGATAGAAAATTGCGGTCGCCTTTGTCCGACGAGACATATCTAGTTTTGACATCGACGCCAGTACATCAGTCACGGATCATAATCATTAGATTCTTTTCAAATAAACAAATAATAACCTTATTTAATAAAATCCTCACGAAAAACAGCAATGTAGTTTGTTACAACTTGCCTTCAATTCCTGGTGATATTTCTTGCGTATTCTAGCGACATACAAATGAATATGAAACAGCGAACGGTCGTTGGTTTAGTTACATTAGACATAACCGCCATTTTGGCCGATTAGTGATTAACAATGCTTACTTTTTAACGTTGCAAAAAGTTAATTCAATTCTGTCGAAAAAAGTGATGCGATGAGGTAATTTAACTGGATTGAATAAAGCAACTTCAATTTCTATAACTTCTTATCCAAAGGAGTCAAGCGTGACTTGTATTGTTTGTTTACTTTAATCTCACATTCAACTTCACACTCAGCAGTGCAAATGTTTAGACTCATCAATCAAACTTCCATTCATTCTAACAATGACTACAATATATAAAAACTTTAAAATTATAATGACATTAACCTGTAGCATCATTTCTAAGCTTCCACGGAGAGTCATCTTCATTTGAATCATGAGGATCACTTTCCATCAGCGACGTAGTAGTAGTAGACCGGGTACCTTTAAAGACAAGTATTTCTATTAATCACAGTAGGAAGTAATAACCTTGACCTTCCACAACTAGTGACTGATCTTCATCAAAAAGAATCAACTTAAACTGAATTGTAGATAATCTTCATCTAGAGAAACGTTATAATTATAAGAAATGAAACTACATGTACTAATATGTTCAAATAAGTTCGATCTCTGTTACCATGAATACAGTCATTTCTTTATGCTAAATTTCTCGTGCTCCATCAGAGCAACCTATCATCCCATGTTATGTTTCAAGGACTTTGGTTTGTGGGAAGACTTTATTTGAATATTTAACAAATTTGTCCTCTATGACCTTGAATATGCATTGCAGCGATTTCATTTGGCAAACTTTGTGGAGCTTCATCCCTAGAACCTACAAGCCAAATACAAAATGTACTATGATTAGAAGACACTTAAATGTCTTATTAGATTTGACCCCTTTGACCTTGAATATGAGTCAAGGAAATTCTTTTCTAAAACTTTGTATGGCTCATCAAAGGAACCTATCAGGCAAATATAGGACAAGGTCATTTTTCTTCATTAGAAAAACTATTTTTTTTAATTTTGAGATACCAAAGTTTAAAGGCAAAACAAGAGGTCCAGAGGGCCTGTATCACTCACCTAGTTTCATGAGATATGAAACAAGAAAGATGCTGAAGTATATTTGTCGCTGCTATTGCTATGTCAATATATATCATAAGCATTTAATATGGGCACATGCACATTGGTTTTATTTTAATCCTAAGAATGCCAAAAGTGCATTAATCCATCAAATGAAATTGACTTTTGGTGTAACCCCATAGGGATGCTACCACACAAATGTGAGTGATATCCATTGCTTAGTTTCAGAAAAGAAGTTGTTTAGACCAATTGACCCCTTTTGGCCCCATCCCTCAGCCCCCTGGCAGCCCAGGTCAACCCCAACATTTGCACAATTTTGAATCCCCACCCCATAACCATGCTTCCATACAAATATGAGTGATATCCATTGCTTAGTTTCAGAGAAAAAGTTGTTTAAACAAATTGACCTCTTTTGGCCTCGCCCCTCAGGCCCCTTGGGGTCAGCCCCACCATTTGTACAATTTTGAACCTTCACCCCATAGGGATGCTACCAGGCAAATATGAGCGATATCCGTTGCTTAGTTTCAGAGAAAAAGTTGTTTATGTCAATTAAGCCAAATTGACACCTTTTTGCCCCGCCTCTCAGCCCCCAGAGGGATCAGCACTGTCATTTGTTCAATTTTGAATCCCTACCTCAACAGAATGTTACTCATCAAATATGAGAGCTATCCATTGCTTAGTTTCAGAAGTCGTTAATATCAATCCTACTAAACTGACCCTTTTTGGCCCCACCCCTTAGCCCCCAGTGGGGTAAGCCCCTTCATTTGTACAATTTCAAATTCCTACCCCAAGGTGAAGCTACCAGTCAAATATGAGCAATAGCCATTGCTCGGTTTCAGAAAAGAAGTTGTTTATATCAATATAGCCTGATTAACAACATTTGGCCCTACCCCTCAGGCCCCTGGGGGGTCAGTCCCATCATTTGTACAGTTTTGAATCCCCACCCCAAAGTGATGCTACCAGGCAAATACGAGCGATAGCCATTGCTTGGTTTCAGAGAAGTCGTTTATATCAATAGCGACATATTGACCCCTTTTGGCCCTGCCCCAGAGGTCCCAGGGGGTCAGCCCCATCATTTGTACAAATTTGAGTCCCCTTCCCACAGGGATGCTTCTGACCAAATTTGTTTAAATTCTGATCAGTGGTTATGAAGGAGAAGTCAAATAAGTCAATTGTTGACGGACGGATGACAGACGCCATGGTATGACATAAGCTCCCCTTGGTCCTTTGGACCAGGTAAGCTAAAAATGACTTATAATCAAACACTGACGATTTGTAATTTTACATACCTTGCGAGGTGGTAGCTGGCTCAGAGACAGATTTAATATCTTGAAGTTGTGCTCTGTTTTTAGGCCTTTTGTCATCTTCTGTAATTTATTACACAAGTTTCCTTATTACCGGGTATATTAGCTTTCTATGTAACTAGTACATGTACAAGTAAATTTATTTTTATTAGGCAGCAAATTGTTAACAAATGTTTTTTTTACTATATTAAATGTTCTTTTTGTAGCTGTGTCTTTTCCAAAGCTCCATGTGACATTGATCTGTGTAGCTGTATTTTGTACTAGATTTTATTTCTCCGTGCGACATTGATCTGTGTAGCTGTATTTTGTACTAGATTTTATTTCTCCGTGTGACATTGATCTGTGTAGCTGTATTTTGTACTAGATTTTATTTCTCCGTGTGACATTGATCTGTGTAGCTGTATTTTGTACTATTTTGCATGAAAAACTCTTCTTTGCCAAAATCAGTTAATATGGATGGTTACTTTAAGGTGGGTTGTCACTATACTTACTACGCTTACGTCTGTTTTTAAGGTAGCAACAGAACAGCACCACACAAACACTGAATACCAGGAAACCTGTAAATTACAAAGACAATACCACACATTAAATACTTAATACCAGTACACCTGTAAATTACAAATATCACACAACATACACCTGTCCCACACCAAAAAATGCATTATTGTATCAATGGAAGAAACATAATTTATTGCAACACAAAATTTATTGTCTTATCAAAATGATACCAAGAAAATTCAATTTATGTCGTGGTGAATTAAGTCTGCAAAGTTAACAAAAAAAATTGGTTGAAAACTGAGGGTGAGGATCTTCAAAGATAAATTGATAGGGACAAAAATTTATAGTCAAATCAAAATGGTACTCGGATAAAACACCGCTATGTAACACATTATACTCTCAATGATGAAACATGTCACATTATAATCTCACTGATGTAACATGTCACATTATAATCTCACTGATGAAACATGTCACATTGTACTCTCACTGATGAAACATGTCATGTTATACTCTCACTGATGAAACACGTCACATTATACTCTCAATGATGAAACACGTCACATTATACTCTCACTCATGAAACACATCACATTATACTCTCACTCATGAAACACATCACATTATACTCTCACTGATGAAACATGTCGCATTATACTCTCACTGATGTAACATGTCACATTATACTCTCACTGATGTAACATGTCACATTATACTCTCACTGATGTAACATGTCACATTCTACTCTCACTGATAAAACACGTCACATTCTACTCTCACTGATGAAACATGTCACATTGTACTCTCACTGATGAAACATGTCACATTATACTCTCACTGATGAAACATGTCATATTATACTCTCACTGATGTAACACATCACTTTATACTCTCACTCATGAAACACATCACATTATACTCTCACTAATGACACACATCACATTCTACTCTCACCGATGAAACATGTCACATTATACTCTCACTGATAACACACGTCACATTATACTCTCACTGATAACACACGTCACATTATACTCTCACTGATGAAACACATCACATTATACTCTCACTGATGAAACATGTCACATTATACTCTCACTAATGAAACACATCACATTATACTCTTACTAATGACACACATCACATTATACTCTCACTGATGAAACATGTCGCATTATACTCTCATTGATGAAACACGTCACAATATACTCTCACTGATGAAACATGTAACAGTATACTCTCACTGATGAAACATGTCACATTGTACTCTCACTGATGAAAAACCTTCTGTAGGTTATTAACTATTCAATGCTTCTCATTGTTGAGGTTTACATCCAACATATTTAAATTGTCTGTCTTTTTTACTGCATTTTGTTGATTTTATGTAAGTAAATAAGTAAACATGAATATATCAAACTTACCTCCACATGCACCAACAACAATTGCTATACCATTGGCTTGCTGAGCTGTTTCTCCTGGGAAATAAAAAACAAATTTTCCAAGTAAAAAATGTTTCATAAATAAGAATTCCCAGAGGGATGTTTGGGCCACCATTGAATGAACTTTTATTGGTTATACAGTGTATGTATGGCTGATCTTTTCTCTACTTTCCCCTTTTCCTCCCTTAATTACTTGATAACAAGAGGCCCAGAGTGCATGTATCGCTCACCTGGTTTCATGAGATATGAAACAAGAATTTGCTATATTTGTAGCTGGTACTTTTTAATCCCCACCCCATAACCATGCTACCAGGCAAATATGAGCGATATCCATTGCTTAGTTTCGGAGAAGAAGTTGTTTACATCAATTTAGCCAAATTGACCCCCTTTTGGCCCCGCCCCTCAGCCCCCAGGGGGGTCAGCCCTGTCATTTGTACAATTTTGAATCCCTACCCCAACGGGATGCTACCTGTCAAATATGAGCAATATCTATTGCTCAGTTTCAGAGGAGAATTTGTTTATATCAATTTAGCCAAATTGACCCCTTTTGGCGCCGCCCCTCAGCTCCCAGGGGGGTCAGCCCTGTCATTTGTACAATTTTGAATCCCTACCTAACGAGATGCTACCAGTTAAATATGAGCGTCATCCATTGCTTCGTTTCAGAGAAGAAGTCGTTTATATCAATTCAGCCAAATTGACCCCTTTTGGCCCCGCCCCTCAGCTCCCCTGGGGTCAGCCCTGTCATTTGTACAATTTTGAATCCCTATCCCAACGGGATGCTACCAGTCAAATATGAGCGTCATCCATTGCTCAGTTTCAGAGGAGAATTTGTTTATATCAATTTAGCCAAATTGACCCCTTTTGGCCCCGCCCCTTAGATTCCCCGGGGGTCAGCCCAACCATTTGTACAATTTTGAGTCCCCACCTCGTACAGATGCTTCTGACCAAATTTGGTCAAATTCTGATCTGCAGTTATGAAGAAGAAGTCAATTGTTGACGGATGGACGGACGGAGGACGACGGGATGCCACGGTATGGCATAAGCTCACCTTGGTCCTTTGGAATTAGTTTCAGATTTTTCTGACAGCCATTTTGCTTTAACAATCAGTCTCAAAATTGATTGGTCACAGCTAAGGACCAAGGGGAATCTTGTACATTGTGAAGTTTAAGAAATATCCATCAAGTACATCTAATCTGAAGAAATAGCAATAACAAGGATTGTTTAACATGGACAGACCACAAACCACAGACATAGGGCGATTTAATAGCCAGGTATAGTGGGCTACAATGTTTAAAATGCAAATTAAATAGTTATAATCTGGGGTCAAAAGACACAAACTGTTACAAAAGTGGACTGAAATTGTCAGCAACAATTTTAAAATTTTAAAATCAGTCTTGATTAAAACAGAAAACATGTTTTCAACCTGACTTACCTGTACTTTTCACACATTCAGCGTTTCCATAGCGAAACTCTGTAGGGTAGTTTTTATTGGGTGGCCAACGTTCCCCGCAATGTCCAAAGGAATCCCCAACAAGATGGTAGCCAGGTTTACACTGCTGTGTACAGTTTGTGTAAACCAACACCTCCTCGCTCCCGACTTTACCTGAACCACTACATGGGCAAACCCATTCTCCATTTGCAATTGGATTGGGAATGATGCATGCTGGAAAATAAATTTAAAACAATCATTTTCCAAACACATTTTGTATCTTTCTGTAATTGCCGCCCACCATTGAATGATCCATATCAGTCAAATGGAAGACTGATCTTTTCTCTTCTTTTCCCTTTTTTCACTCTTCCTTCAAAACATTTAATAACTTTAATTTATATAAGACGAAATAGCATTTGTCAAAATCCAAGATGGCCACCTGTTGGCCATCCTGTTTTTATCCGATCAGTCCCAAAATGCAATATGCATAACTAGGGTCAGACGGACGGACCATGGACCACGGATGTAGGGTGATTTGAATACTCCACCATCTGATTATGGTTGGCTAAAAAGTTGACACCGGATGGCATAAGCTCACTTGCCCTTTAAGCAGGTGATCTAAAACAATGTATAGTGTAATCAGAATCTAATACTGAACTTACTTATAGGGTCCATGTATTTGCACATTGGTGAAAGGTCAGGTTTTAAAGGAAGACCTTCATTTTTCAGTGCGCACTGTTCTTCAACAGCTTTCAGAAAAGCTTGAGATGATTTCCTTGTTTCTTCCGAGCAGTATGTACATCGTATCACTTTACCATTAGATGTACTGATAAACAAACTGAAAAAAAGATGAAATCAAACTAACATATGCGGAATTTTAACTTGTTTTTCATTTCTAAAGCGTGATTATAATATAAAAAACAATGTATCATATATATATATACTCATGTTGTTTCTAACCTGAAGGTTTATCACATAAATTTCCTGCTGTCAGTATACCGAAATATTAATTTATATATTTGTTGTGTGTCACCACGACATGGTAGATCAGTCACTAAAGTCGTGTCAGATGTATCACGCTGTGTGTCACCATGAATTACATACAATATCTTGTGAGCCTTAAGCTTGCTCTCCTTTAGAATTACTTACAATCTCTTTTGAGCATTGTCCAATTCATCCATAATAATGTCGCAGCTAGTGTCAACAGTTTTCCCATACACAATGATTAATTGGCGGAGAAACATCAGGACCTGAAAGTAATGTTTAATATCAGTTATAATGATAATAATAATAATTTAGATTTTATACTGCATTATCACAGCAAAATAGCCATCTCAAAGCAGTTCACAAGTTATTACCATAGTCTTTCTCAACTCCCTTAGGGAGCATACAGACATAGCTGCCATTTTGGTATTAACAGCTTACCCACAGTATTTCTTGTACTGTCCTACCACACAATCATTTACAGCAGAGTCAACTGGAACACATTGGCGTAAAGCACCAAGGTCCCCTGTTCACTGTTAATTTAGATTCTTACCAATAAAATGATGTCTTTACTAGTGATGGCCATGGCTCTGCTGCAACCTTCATTAAATTACTTGGGGTCATAGTTTCAAGAAATGGCCATATCCCAATCTGCAATCAAAAATATTTTACAGCAATTGATATACATTTGATGTACAACAACTTACCTAAATCATAGCACAAGCTTCTCAAAAAATATCTGGACAATGCTTCTTTTCATTTCAAATTTTGTTGACAGAATCCACTAACTTTTATAACAGCAATAGCACTGCAGCATTACAAGGTTAAGTATAAGGGGGAATACACTTTTCTTATATAGATATATATGTAACATGCAAACAGAACAATGTATACTATTCTTTAAATAAGTATCCTACATTATCTGATCTTGCCTATATAGGACCAAGTAAAACAAAAAGTTAAGACAGTGAGCATGAGTCAGCTATGACGATCAAGGGTTGCTGCCTACCAGGATATTATAAAGGTAGTTTTAATTAGAAATTCTATAATGAGGCCTACATATACATATATCTCAACTACAAGCATACTACATGTCCCTTATGTTTATACTGGCACCCGCTAAAAATAGTAAGTGACTTTGACCTTTAGCAAGAAACCATGAAACTCAAACTTGTCCGAGACATTATGGTCTTTATCATTGTCTTAAGTTTGAACAGCAGACCAATAAGCAGACCTATATTTCTCACAGGGATAATCAAAGTGTCAAGGCCACTTATAGGTGCTGTGCATAAGGGATTGATATACAGGAGAAAAGCAAATATTATATAAATATGTTTTGCTGATGATAATCCTGTCATTTAAAGAATTGTATTTACTTTAAAAAGGCTGTGGATGCGTTAAACTTGTGAAGACCAGTGAAGAATTATGTTATTTAACCTTACTTAAATTGGCATACTATGAATAAGTTTACTTCTAAGATCAATTAATCTGTACGTGATGTCCATCATATTTCTTGATAGACCACATCGCGATTCCCTCTATATTAGACTCCTGTGAATTACCCGTCCAGTTTATTTTGGTTCCTAAGTTTAGCGGTTTTTTTTTCTCTCCATCTAGTATCTGATATGTATCCTGATCAGAGATCCGACATCTTCCGTTAGAAGAAACTCGTCTCGGAAATTTGTTCCCGACCGATGAATTGGTCTACTCTACCTGTTCCAGAGACTTGTTAAATCGCATTTGATACTATATACAGTATCGGGTCAAAAGTCTTTCAGCACAACCTATTTCTGCTATAATTTCTCCATATTTTCAACTTTTTTCAATCACTTGCCCTGCCTTCATCCATGGCTGTATTTTATTGAAATTGTATGTGTTGAAAAAGAAGAAGTTAGACATTCTTCATATTAATCTTTTATGCATAACACCTCCTATATGTAGGTAGAGATTAAAAGAAACAACAAATCAAAATTCCTGTGGCACTGTCATCCTTCATTAACTTACCAAATTATCATCAAAATGGCGTTACAAAAATTCATATTGTAAAATAGATTTTAATTTCTCAAATAAATGACAACGGAAAATAATGAAAATATTGTCAAACGAAATATAGATAAAAACTCTTTAAGCATACAAACTTTCACTAAAATTAACAAATCAAGTAAAATTCAATGAAAAAAACGTTTAAATGGTAAGATTATATAGCAAAATAGGAATGTGCAGAAAGACTTGTGACCTGCCAGCGTACATTGTACAAGCATTTCACTACCAACTGATTTAAAACATAATGCAACCTTTTTATTGATATCGGAATCTCTGTTGCGGAAACAAGCTAACGTTAGGTTTCGCCTCATTATTTCCGCCCTGTCTAATACGGCTAAATTATATGACCCATATCAGACTGCTGGTCGGAAAAAGCAATCACCATATCAGACCGGCAGTCCAAATATGCATATCACAGCTTTCGGAATTTCTCGTGCGTGTTCCATTAGATGACTGTGACAAAATCGTCTGATTTATAATTGAGCAGACGACCATTTCCTTTGTAAACACCGATCATATTGTCGGAGGGGTAATGTATGTTGAATTTGTTAGCAAACAGGATTATGGAGCTTTTTTTTTTTTGTACCTTAACTCAAGAAGAAACAGACGAAAAAACAGTTTGACAAAGTTAATCTGCAAGTGTAATAGGAGTGGAAAAATACACGGCCAGACCTGGGTTCGAACCTGGAACCACAGAACACTAGCCAGATGCTCTACCGGTTGAGCTACCTTGTCGCCAATGATCAACCTGGTCCAGTTCCGCTACACAAGTGCAGGAAGACATAAATCCTAATGATAATGTCACAGTGATACTGAGCATATCGAGTCTGATGTGCCAACTTGGCAATTTGTTGAAAAAATGAGAAACCAGTACACGGGAAGAAAAACTGAGAAAAACGCAGATATGAGGAAATTCTCGTTGAAGACTAGAAACATGAATCAAACATTCAGTGTCCAAGTAGCCTATATGACAAACAGAATAAAACATGATAAAATCCATACCACATGTCATATCAGCCCTCGACCAATAACTGTTATCAGAGGGTCCTAATATAAGGCTGATATGACATGTGACATGGTTTACCATGTAATATTCTTTATATATCAAGCTCTACAATATTTTACTGATAAATATAAGTGGACTCATTACGTGGTCAATGTTTACTAAGAGATCATGCATTGTCATGAGATGACGATGAAGTGATCATCTCTCGATCTGTCAGACTCAATGAAATGTCACGTGCTTGAACAACTTGTCAATGGGATACACCATAACTTTATCCCGACAGGTCAATGAAGTGAACATGTCTCTGAGTAGATAAATACAGAAATCAGAAAAAGACATAGGCCTGCATGTCACTAAATTACCGAGAAGAGTCCGGTCTTAATAATTGCAGCCCGGCACTCTGGTAGGCCTACTACCCGCGGTACTGCCCGGCACTCCGGTATTGGGGCTGGACGGTCGGGAAATTCGGACAGGTTTATGAAAAAAAAAGCACTACAAGTACAACAGTTCGTGAGTCACTGTACAAGGACCAGGTTACAAAGAATATACCATATAATTTTTAACCTTGCCTACTGTTATGTTTAAGGTAAATAAATAAGGAAAAATGATATTTTTAATTTCATTTATGTTTATTATTCCTGTATAAATATATTAACGAATATGTACTTATTGAACAAAAATGAAGCGTAAAATAATTACTGATTGATTCACAGATTGCCAGGAATCCATTTATGAGAACATTTCCTAAAATTTACAAATATCAACTGAAACTTTTACTAGCAGCCCTATGTCACGTGATCGACGCAGGGGGTCTTACCTGGGGACCATACTTCCACCTGTACATGTGTTTACAGCTGTATAAATATAACGCGGAGGGTCTTGCCCAACGGCCATGTTTGTTTACCTGTGGATGCTCACCTATATTATTTGGCTATATTTCCGAGAATAAATACGGCCCCAAGAATCATTATTTCGTACCACAAACCCAATAAAAATAATGTGTGTAACAACAAGATCGCTTTACCGAACATTTAACAGCGACATTTTACGTGTTGAGTCGATTTTCCAGCATAAAATAATGTACATTTTATATGGAAATAACAGGTGATTTTTGCCTATGGTCATGTAACATCACGTTTTTAGGCAATTATGTAAGAAATTGAAGATAACTTGAATGGAAATATAATCTTAAATGTTAATACTTACGTTATGCGTTGGTATATACAGTTGCCGGGATGTAAATATGTCGGAAACAGCGAGTTGGCGGATCAAAATACGATTTTCTACGTCAGGTGCTGATGACACCTTAGTTAGGCCGGCTCTACTAATTACAGCCCGGTGCTGCCCGGGACTGCCCGGTACTGCCCGGTGCTGCCCGGTACTGCCCGGGGAATATATATTGACCGCCCGGGCTTTTATTTATATCCAAACACTATTTAACCTATTATATATGGATAGATGGTAGCTTAATCAATAATATGGCAAAAAATGGTGAAAATATATTAATATTTGACAGAGTTATAGCTATGTGAAATTAGCGATCTCGCAACCTAGCGCTCGGGATGAGCCATAATCTTGTTATTTGCATTTATACGACCGCCCGGGCTTTTATTTTTATCCAGACACAATTAAAACTATAATATATGGATAGATAATAGCTTTATCAATAATATGGTAAAAAATTGTGAAAAAATATCAATATTTCACAGAGTTATAGCTACGATCTCGCAACGTAGCGCTCGGGATGAGTCATAATCTTGTTATTTGCATTTATACGACCGCCCGGGCTTTTATTTATATCAAGACACTATTAAAACTATGATATATGGATAGATAGTAGCTTTATCAATAATATGATCAAAAATGATGAAAAAATATCAATATTTGGCAGAGCTATGGCTATGTGAAATTAGCGATCTCGCAACCTAGCGCTCGGGATGAGCTATAATCTTGTTATTTGCATTTATACGACCGCCCGGGCTTTTATTTATATTCATACATTATCAAAACTATTGCATATGGATAGATAGAAGTTTAATCCTTATATATGATCAAAAGTGGTGAAAAAAATATCAATATTTGACGGAGTTATGGCTACGATCTCGCACTATTAAAACACCGGAAACAGCTGTTCACTGTCCGGGCATTTATTATAAATACATCATTAAAATTATAATATTAGAAGATCTGTTGATTTGATTAATTAGTAATACGGTCAAACAATGGTGAAATGTACGGCCGGGCGGTAGCCAAATACCAATTATAACAATTATAAAAGGCCGGATTTTCTAAATCGCCGTAACTCAAACAATTACAAAAATTACTACTCATGTCATGCATTGTTTCAATTCGCTTCGGGAAAAATAAACTATGTTTAAAGCTAAATTTCCCGCCGGAACAGAAAATGTACTACAAATATATGCTTAAATGATGAAGGTTTTGAAGAAAAATTGAACAAATATAGAAACAATTAACATTTGCTTATGAACTACATTCGTGTACAACGACCTGGAAGTGAAATGTTGAACTTAATCCGCCATTGTTGTCTCTACATTTTTATCATGTATATATGTAATCGTTTTGGTTTCCATAAAAAATATCACAGTTACAGTTATTTTCAAGTCGAAATAACTTTTTTTTCTTTTCTATTATTTTCGATTGTTGTACAATGTGCTTTGGAACTGTACGCATATGCTTTTAAAATTATATTATTAGTTTGTGTTAGATACAGAACAACATAATAAATTGTGAATGATACAGAAGAACATTGAATGTGAAATTAAATCATATAGCCACGATATATTTAATGACTCCAAATGTTTAGTGCAAAAATGCTATATATGCATGTATACATGGCTAATTTTGTCGAAGTTAGAAAGTGTATATCAAAGTGGTAATTAAAGTATGGCCTATGACCTGCTGTTATGCTTTGTTGAATATAGAAATTAAATCATTTCTATTTGAATTAATTAATCTCTATTTCATATTGATAAAAAGATACATCTAGATATCGAAAACTGAATACAAATATCTCTTTAATAAGGATATGGATCAAATATGAAAAAAACGCATTTCTATTAAAAAAAAAACAGATCTGTATATTAAATTGTTATATAGAATATAGAAAGTATATTGAAAGTTGTGTGTGTATGCTAGTTTGAGTGCAATCATAAAATGTACCATTTTCCTTTAATTCATCGACATACCTTGATCTCTCCCACCTTCACTCTCCTTCTTTCTGCTTTTCTAATTAAATAATATTGTAAATACGTATAAATATTTAAGTCATCTTATGCTGTATATATATGTGTAATAATATTATTAGGAAATGGCGTCTATAATGTTCATGTAAGTTGTGCCAAATCCATTTGCTTTTAATGGCAACTAGATATGTTTAATCTAAATTAAACAGGTATATAGAATACTTTTTTTTTTTTTTTTTTAATAATATCAATGATACTTCCTTTGTTCTTTGCACAAGATTCTTATATTGAATAATAAGTTACATTGATATATGTAAGGAATAATTCGTTTTTTTATTTTTTATTTATTTTTTTTTGGGGGGGGGGGGGGGGGGGGGGGGGGGGGGGGTCGTTTATTGGTGTGTAAAATACATATTTTCAGATATTTTAAATTTTAAATGACGCAAGTTTTTTCAGTTTAAGTCGAAACAACCAATAGCGTACGGGATTTAGCGCGATGTGACCAAAAAAATGATACATGATGTACCTGAGAATGTAACTGAGAATTTTGGAATGTTTACAATAAGAAAACCATCCTTGTGCATTTCTGACACATAGACTTATTTTTCATATAAATACACAAACACACGAAGAGTATAACACACATATGATAACTCAGTCCGAAGAACAACTCATCGCAACTTCCAAAATTGTTTTGACGTATATTGATGATAAACATTTTTTGTTTGTTTTTGTTTTTAAGTTTCGGAAGTTCTACAAATTAATTCAAGACGTTGATTCAGAAAGAAATACATGTATATATCACATATATATGTATATCACTTAATATTGAGTCACCAGACGATTTATGCAAAGCGATGACAGTCATAATACCTATATCATGTCCACAATATTTTGAATGCAAAATATATGCATTAATACAAATTTCATTTTTTCTTTAAAAAAAAGCCCTAACTCTGATTAAAACCATTGACATCATGTTTCAAACAAAGGTAGTCCGCCTGAAGAAGTTTTTTGTTATTTTTTATATATAGATATCTATTGTTGACTAAAAGGTGTGATGTAAAATGAAGTTAAATGTATATACCTTGACATCCTTCCAAATCACAAAAAAAAAAACTTAGCTTAAGAACTTCTTAAGCTTGAGTTTCTTAACAGTGAAATGTATATAATATAAATTACAGAAAACTGATTCAAGTTCGAATGATAATGTTTGGAACAGGCAAAAAAATATATATATCAGAGCGATCTTAGAGGTAAGAAGTTTTGTAATAACGGCTATCCTGGAGTAGGTATTGACAGTGAATCTTCGTTTGAGTAAAGATGCTGTCAATGGTGATGGCCAGTAGCTAATTGATGCCTGTGAATTGATGATCAATTGGATAGTAAGTCCGCTGAATTCTACTGCTATGCATAATTACCACGTGATACACTTGCCCAATCGTTTTCGAGGCACGAAATGTCACGTGTTATAAATGATGCATGTATATTTCCCAATTACAAAAAACATACCACCCAGACAAGGTGACGCCTCTTTGCATTATGCCGGCTGGTGACAATTATTGCTTTAAAACAACAATTCATAATATTATGTTCGCAAATAACAACCGATTTCTTTGCTAACTAACACGTCAAACAAGACATTTTTAATTTAGTTAAGACACAATATATATGTCAAATAAAAAACGTAAATCATATGTCTAGGTTTGCATCAGGGTAAACACTGCCAAATTTATGATTTACAGTCTGACATATTGATAAAATAGATGAAAACATGAAACGAAGCGTGTATGCAGGCGGAAGAAATTGTCGTTATAAATAATAATGAAATGAATATACACAAATACTCTGCAAATATGGGACGGCACTCATAATTTTGTGAATAGGATAAATATTGTTTTAAATGATTTTGTGTGACATGACCAATTAAACAAATGAATTAATCAATTACAGAGTCCCCCCTCAAAACTCAGGAATTTAACAAAAATGATAAAGAGAGGTATAGGAAAAGTATTTCGAAAGATATTGGACAGTTACATACGTTTTGTTTACGTTGTATACTTACTCTTTTGAATTATCATTTACATTTATGGATAGTGCTTACATGAATAAAGTCTGAAGTTCCTTCGAAAAGCCGCAAATGTGAACTTCAAAGATGATGATTAAGTATATGTCCATGAAATAAGATTTATGATACTTAAACACGTTAATTTCTCTATAAATACTTATATTGTGTACATAGTAAGTACCGGGCGATCCAGAAAATGAAAATAACAAGTCTGTAGCCTATGTAACGGCATAGGAAATTTCATACTTGTAAAATGCATAATATTTCAAGCATTTCCTTCTGTAAATGATAGCAAACTTTGCATTTAATTTAACAAAACAATTAACCAACCATCCAAACGATCCCATACTTAGCCCAGGCGGTCGTATAAATGCAAATACATGTAACAGCCATAACTCAAACATTGATATTTTTTCACCACTTTTGATCATATTATGAATAAAGCTACCATCTATCCGTATATTATAGTTTTAATAGCGTCTTGATATATCCAGAGCGCTAGGTTGCGAGATCGTAGCTATAACTCTGTGAAATATTGATTTTTTTTCACAATTTTTTTACCATATTATTGATAAAGCTATTATCTATCCATATATTATAGTTTTAATAGTGTCTGGATATAAATAAAAGCCCGGGCGGTCGTATAATTGCAAATAACAAGATTATGGCTCATACCGAGCGCGAGGTTGCGAGATCGCTAATTTCACGTAGCTATAACTCTGTGAAATATTGATATTTTTTCATCATTTTTTGATCATATTATTGATGAAGCTACCATCTATCTGTATATCATAGTTTTAATAGTGTCTAGATACAAATAAAAGCCCGGGCGGTCGTATAATTGCAAATAACAAGATTGTAGCTCATGCCGAGCGCTAGGTTGCGAGATCGCTAATTTCACATAGCTATAACTCTATCAAATATTGATATATTTTCACAATTTTTTTATCATATTATTGATTAAGCTACCATCTATCCATATATCATAGTTTTGATAGTGTCTCGATATAAATAAAAGCCCGGGCGGTCGTATAATTGCAAATAACAAGATTATGGCTCATAGCGAGCGCGAGGTTGCGAGATCGTAGCTATAACTCTGTGAAATATTGATATTTTTTCACAATTTTTTATCATATTATTGTTAAAGCTATTATCTATCCATATATTATAGTTTTAATTGTGTCTGGATAAAAATGAAAGCCCGGGCGGTCGTATAATTGCAAATAACAAGATTATGGCTCATCCCGAGCGCTAGGTTGCGAGATCGCTAATTTCACATAAGTATAACTCTGTCAAATATTGATATATTTTCACAATTCTTTTATCATATTATTGATTAAGCTACCATCTATCCATATATCATAGTTTTGATAGTGTCTTGGTAAAAATGAAAGCCCGGGCGGTCGTATAATTGCAAATAACAAGATTATGACTCATCCCGAGCGCGAGGTAGCGAGATCGTAGCTATAACTCTGTGAAATATTGATATTTTTTCACAATTTTGTATCATATTATTAATAAAGCTATTATCTATCCATATATTATAGTTTTAATTGTGTCTGGATAAAAATGAAATCCCGGGCGGTCGTATAATTGCAAATAACAAGATTACGGCTCATCCCGAGCGCTAGGTTGCGAGATCGCTAATTTCACATAAGTATAACTCTGTCAAATATTGATATATTTTCACAATTCTTTTATCATATTATTGATTAAGCTACCATCTATCCATATATCATAGTTTTGATAGTGTCTGGATATAAATAAAAGCCCGGGCGGTCGTAAAATTGCAAATAACAAGATTATGGCTCATCCCGAGCGCGAGGTTGCGAGATCGTAGCTATAACTCTGTGAAATATTGATATTTTTTCACAATTTTGTATCATATTATTGTTAAAGCTATTATCTATCCATATATTATAGTTTTAATTGTGTCTGGATAAAATTGAAAGCCCGGGCGGTCGTATAATTGCAAATAACAAGATTACGGCTCATCCCGAGCGCTAGGTTGCGAGATCGCTAATTTCACATAGCTATAACTCTGTCAAATATTGATATATTTTCACCATTTTTTGCCATATTATTTATTAAGCTACCATCTATCCATACATAATAGTTTAAATAGTGTTTAGATATAAATAAGAGCCCGGGCGGTCAATATATATTCCCCGGGCAGTACCGGGCAGCACCGGGCGGTACCGGGCAGCACCGGGCAGCACCGGGCTGTAATTATTAGGACCCCCTGACGTGACCCATATAGGGATTATGCTTTTATGGAGCAATTCCTCTAAGAATATATTCCATGGGGCGCGCTAGCGCCCCATTTAGAATATATTCTTAGAGGAATTGCTCCATAAAAGCATGGTTAACATAAAAGTGAAATCCAATCCCTATATTTACACTTACGGATGTTGTTTCTATAGCTCTTTGTGATTACAATATTTTTTCTTTGTAATTAAAAAAAATCGTATAAAAGTCGGACACAGTGGGAGGAGTCAATTATTAGAACAGCCAATGGTGACGCTTCACAACAAATTGAGACTTTTTTTTCCGCGGTAAAAAATAGTTATGTTTTTTATTATGATATTAACATAAATAACAAAAACATTTTGATAAATTATAATATTTAATATTGTCAAACATGTTAGATTTCAAATTAAAAATAACCCTTTGTAACTTAAATTGTAAATGTAAACAAAGCCATGTGCTTGGCGAAAGTAGTTCCCGTACCCTGTCATATTTTCATACGCAAGTTCATAGGTCAATGTTTCCATGCAAGAATGGTAAACAAATCGGTCTGGTATTGTTATATAGTGACAAAACTTTACAAGTGTAAATATTATGGGATGTTGTTAGATGTTCATGTAACGTAGTGAGAATGACCATCTAGATTTTAATTAGATTGGAAGGAATACATGTGTAATTAAATAATGACATTTTAGAAGTTTTCAACACACACACAAAATCAATTTGTACCAGAATTAAAAAAACATATCTTTGAAATCGGATTTGAAAATTACATATAGTCTAGACTATATATATTGCAATACAATTTTAGTATGAAATTTATATATATATACTGTATATGCATAGATACATATATAAATATTGCAAGCAAACAGGTTGACTTTATTAGATGAAACCTATTTATTTACAAAAAAAATGCCAATATCTTGTACTTCTTAAGGGCGTATCTTCCTATACGCGGGTACGCAAGTGCGGACACAAAATTAAAAAAAAAAACTGAAGCTTTGATTGTTTTTGTTTTTGTTTTTTTTTTATTTTAATTTATTTATCTATTTAATATTTTTAGAATACCGAGTTTCGAGAAAGTTAACACGTAGACATAATTTGAAAATGAAGAAAGCGGCAGGCACTAGCCAAAAGCTAGAGATTTTCTTTGTGTTTCTGACACAGCGGTAAAGGTATCTTCTTTTTTTATCATGTTATGGACATAGCCCCCGCGCCTAATCCGAAAATACCAGAATACTCAAGACATATAGCGCGATAGGGGAAAGAATAACTGCTAAAAACTAATAACGACACCATGACATGTCCCTGAACATGGATAGTAAGTTAACAGTGCAACTACGCGAAAATATTCTTCTTTTTCGTCGGAATGAGACATTGTCAGATTTTGCTGCAATTTGGTATCTAGATACATCTTGGGACACCAGTCACTCGCGTAACCTCACTTTTACATTTTAACAAAATGGTCGTCATTTACTACGGTCGGCCTTGTCGAAATCCAAATATTATTCGATTTTGTTGAAAATTGGTATTTAGTGGTTTTGAGCGATGGCGAAAACAGCGGTACGACTACGGGGTCATTTGGGGGGACTTCTGTAAATGTTTCCCACTACAATTAGTAATTGTTCGTATTTTATTAAAATTGGCACTAATTAAAACACGTTAAAGTGCTCGAAAGGCCTTTAAAAATCTAATTTTCTTAACCCCACCAACCAACCACAACCAACACTCCCATACCCCACCACCACATCTGCGTACACATCAAAACAGATCTAGCTACGCCACTACTTCTTCTGCCCATATTTCGTAATACAACGTGGCTATTCAATGCATTATTTAAAAAAAATATAGTATGCATTATGATACTTATATAATATTTAAATTTAGAAATATAAGAAGTACATTTTTTTTATTTGTCAGGATGCCAAAAAAGTATCATCATAAGTCGAAAGGGAAGACAATGAAGTACGACCCCTCGGCGATGGAAAAGACTGTGTCGGCAGTTAGAAGTGGCTTATCTATTTCAGGCCGCGCTGGATTTTGGTGTTCCAAAGTCCACGCTCGGGAACAAGGTCAGTGGGAGATCTGACCTTTCCACCAAACCAGGAAGGGCTCCAGCATTGCCAATCAGTGTTGAAAATAAAATAGTCGACACAGTCATTAACGCTTCGAGTAGAGGTATGGGAATCACATGCCGGTGTAACATTGAAAATGGACCCTCGTGGGAAATGGTCAACGTTGAAAATGGAACCAGGATGCCGTGGAAAACGGAACCAAATATTAAATTTTCTTTACATACCCGTTGAAAATGGACCCCGTTGAATAGTGAACCACATAACAGTATTGGACGTCGGTACCAGTTTACGTTGTCATAGACGTTGCGATAAGATATGCTTACATAATACAATGTAAAATAAAATGGCCTGTGACCTTAGGTGACCTTTGATATCACATTGGGCGGTTATGAGAAGTGTATATAAAATGTTTATAATACTTATATACTGTACATTGATTAACTAATGACAACTAATGACCAAGATAATGACCATTGGCATCACTTTAAATAAGATGTCCCTATACAAGTACACGATATTGATTGACATTGATTAACAATTTGACCTGTGACCTTTGGTGACCCATATAATGTCCTTTGCTATACCTCATCACTGTTATAAGATATTCATATTACATATACACGATATTGATCGACATTGATAAACAATTTAACCTTTGACCTTTGGTGACCCAGATAATGACCTTTCGTATAACGTATCACCGTTATATGATATGCATATGAAAAGTATACGACATTGGACCACATTAATTAAGAATTTGACCTGTGACCTTTGGTGACCCATATAATGATCTTGGGTATATATTCAAACTGTAATATGATATGCATATGAAATGTATAAAATATTGGTCGACATTGATTAATAATTTGACCTTTGGTAACACATTTAATAAACTTTGGTATAACTTATCACTGCTATAAGATATTCACATAGCACGAAAACGAAATTGATCGACCTTAAAAAAAAAAAAAAAAAAGACCTATGACCTTTGTTGTAACTTTTTTTAAACTATATAAGACAGACATACGACATGTATACGACATTGGTCCATATTTATGAAGAATCTGACTTGTGACCTTTTGTGTCAATTTGACCTTTGGTATAAACTTCAAACTGTTATATGATATGTATATTCTAATGTATACGATATTGATCGACATTGACCTTTGACCTTTGGTGACACATATAATGACATTTTGTATAAATTTTAACTATCATAAGCTATTCATAAAACATGTAAAATGTATAAATGTAATTTTAGAAGCCGTTTACACTATGTTAGAATGCCAGTTTATCCACATGTTAATTTTGAACCGATGGGCCGTGACGCTCAATGTAATAATACTGCCCATCAGTTGATGTCTGATGTTTGAATGTCTTTAGTTCTTCCACTGTTGAGAGGTAATCCGTGTTGGCCTCCATTACTGTATAACCTCCGTGAAGTTGATTACTTATTCCTTATTCCATTACTTATTCGATTCAAACATTACATATTCATTACTTATTCCTTATTCGATTGCTTATTCGTTTTCTCTTTACTAATTAACACTTTAAATGGTTCAAAACTAATTAATAAGCATTCCCAATGCCCATTCCACCATTACATTCCTCATCCATACATTATTACTTGTTCAATTCCCCCATTACTTATTCGATTCCTTCATTACCTATTCGTAATTATTAATTAGTAAAGAGAAATCGAATAAGTAATGAAGGAATCGAATAAGTAATGGGGGAATAGAACAAGTAATTAGGTATGGATAAGGAATGAAATGGTCGACTGGATGATGGGAATGCTTAATAATTAGTTTTGAACCATTTAAAGTGTTAATTAGTAAAGAAAAAACGAATAAGTAATGAAGGAATCGAATAAGTAATGAAGGAATTGAATCAGTAATATGGTATGGATAAGGAATTAAATGGTCGGCTGGATGGTGGGAATGCTTAATAGTAAGTTTTGAACCATTTAAGGTGTTAATTAGTAAAGAGAAAACGAATAAGTAATGAAGGAATCGAATAAGTAATGAGAGAATCGAATAAGTAATGAAGGAATTAAATCAGTAATAAGGTATGGGTAAGGAATGAAATGGTCGACTGGATGATGGGAATGCTTAATAATTAGATTTGAACCATTTAAGGTGTTTATTAGTAAAGAGAAATCGAATAAGTAATGAAGGAATTGAATAAGTAATGGGGGAATTGAACAAGTAATTAGGTATGGATAAGGAATGAAATGGTCGACTGGATGATGGGAATGCTTAATAATTAGTTTTGAACCATTTAAAGTGTTAATTAGTAAAGAGAAAACGAATAAGTAATGGAATAAGGAATAAGTAACGAATATGTAATGATTAAATCGAATAAGTAATGGAATAAGGAATAAATAATCAACTTCACGGAGGTTACTGTATATAGTCAAACTGAAAACCCCAAGAAAGCGGCTTTCTGATTGGTCGAAACGCCCGAAGAAATATTTTTTGGGAAATGACGAAAATACTAGTCTCACGGTCTCTGCGTTACCCCACTCCCACCTTCTGAAGGCAGAGGCACGGGAGCATTGTAAAAATCCGAAATCGCAGCTGAGAATAAACTACTATGTTTGGGTGTGGATGGACGGTTACTAGGAGGCTCATACATACTATCCCCCGAGTACTGTCTGAGCGGTAGTTCATTACCTTTTCATATGACTTGACCCAGAAGTAGCTCCATCTATGTAATGACTGAAGCTCATATCTACCGACACTGCTTTTGTAGGTAGATTTAATTGATGTCGTAATGTTATTCCGCGTAAATAATGTATTTTATGTTAAGTTATTGTTTTTTTTAACGACTAACATTGTTAATAGTGATATACATATACAATGTGATATAGATTTTTTTTTGTTAAACGACATGCATGCATAGTTTTATTAATAGTTACTGGCTCATCATCGTCGAATATCCATGGAGTGCAATCAACCGTGGGTATCCGACGATGCTGGCTCATAATTAAAGGGACTTAATGAATTAGAAGTTGTTATAACATTTAAAAGTATTGTTGGGAAACAGGCTCATACACATTATGTTGATTTTGAAACTTAAAAGTTAGCACAAACATTTTCTACACAAAATGAAAATAAATAAAATAAAGAAATTCTACGTCCCATAGTTAATACTAGTAATACCTTTATCGTTCGGAATAGTGAAACAAGAGATCCCAGAGGGATCTTGGCGCCCACCATTGAATGATCTTTATAGGTTCTATGTCAGATTGATCTTTTCTCTACTTTTCCCTTCCTCTAAGTCTTACTAATCTGTGTAAGTTCAGAAACAGCCCTCTAGTACTTTTCAAACAAGGGGAACCTATATATAAAATTTAAGATTTAGCGATAATGGCTGTCTGTTGTTTTCGGATTGGTCCCAAAATGCTACACCAGGGACCAAGGGGAACCTACATATGAAATTTGAGAAAGATCCCTTCAGTACCTTCTGTAAAATAGCGATAACAAACTTTAATTGTCAAAATACAAGATGGCTGCCTGTCGGGCAGGTTGTTTTCTGACTGGTCTCAAAATGCAATATGCACAACTAGGCACAGAGGGCAACCTACAAATAAAAATTTCAGAAAGATCCCTTCAGCAATGCAATATGCATAACAAGGCACCGAGGGGAACCTACATATGAAATTTGAGAAAGATCCCTTCAGCACTTTCTCAGAAATAGCGATAACAAACTTCAATTGTCAAAATCCAAGATGGCTGCCTGTCGGCCATGTTATTTTCCGATTGGTCTCAAAATGCAATATGCATAACTAGGCACCAAGAGGAACCTACATATGAAATTTGAGAAAGATCCCTTCAGCACTTTCTCAGAAATAGCGATAACAAACTTCAATTGTCAAAATCCAAGATGGCTGCCTGTCGGCCATGTTATTTTCCGATTGGTCTCAAAATGCAATATGCATAACTAGGCACCAAGAGGAACCTACATATGAAATTTGAGAAAGATCCCTTCAGTACTTTCTCAGAAATAGTGATAACAAACTTCAATTATCAAAATCCAAGATGGCTGCCTGTCGGCCATGTTGTTTTCTGATTGGTCTCAAAATGCAATATGCATAACTAGGCACCAAGGGGAGCCTACATATGAAATTTGAGAAAGATCCCTTCAGTACTTTCTCAGAAATAGCGATAACAAGCTTCAATTGTCAAAATCCAAGATGGCTGCCTGTCGGCCATGTTGTTTTCCGATTGGTCTCAAAATGCAATATGCATAACTAGGCACCAAGGGGAGCTTACATATGAAATTTGAGAAAGATCCCTTCAGTACTTTCTCAGAAATAGCGATAACAAACTTCAATTGTCAAAATCCAAGATGGCTGCCTGTCGGCCATGTTGTTTTCCGATTGGTCTCAAAATGCAATATGCATAACTAGGCACTAAGGGGAGCTTACATATGAAATTTGAGAAAGATCCCTTCAGTACTTTCTCAGAAATAGCGATAACAAACTTCAATTGTCAAAATCCAAGATGGCTGCCTGTCGGCCATGTTGTTTTCCGATTGGTCTCAAAATGCAATATGCATAACTAGGCACCAAGGGGAACCCACATATGAAATTTGAGAAAGATCCCTACAGTACTTTCTGAGGATTAGCGATAACAAGAATTGTTTACGGACGGACGGACGGACGGAGGGACGGAGGGACGGACCACGGACCACGGACGCAGGGCGATTTGAATAGCCCACCATCTGATGATGGTGGGCTAAAAATCGTATCGCCCATTCACATTGCGAATTGAAGATATTTAACAAAAAATAACTTAAATACGTACGAACCCGGACCCAAGTCCAAGTTGATTCGTAAATGAAACTAGGACTTGAAACAAGAGATCCCAGAGGGATCTTGGCGCCCACCATTGAATGATCTTTATAGGTTCTATGTCAGATTGATCTTCTCTCTATTTTTCCCTTCCTTTTACTAATCTGTGCAAATTGAGATATCCCTCCAGTACTTTTCAAACAAGGGAATCCTAGCTATATAAGAAATTTGAGATTTAACGATAATGGCTGTTTGTTTGCCAGGTTGTTTTCAGGACAGACTGGTCCAAAAATGCAATACAAGGGACCAAGGGGAACCTACATATGAAATTTGAGAAAGATCCCTTCAGTACTTTGAGAAATAGAGATAACAAACTTAAATTGTCAAAATCCAAGATGGCGGTCTGTCTGCCATATTGTTTTCCAATTGATCTCAAAATGCAATAAGCATAATGAGGCACCAAGGGGAACCTCCATATGAAATTTGAGAAAGATCCCTTCAGTACTTTCTCAGAAATAGCGATAACAAACTTCAGTTGTCAAAATCCAAGATGGCTGCCTGTCGGCCATGTTGTTTTCAGATTGGTCTCAAAACGCAATATGCATAACTAGGCACCAAGGGAAACTTACATATGAAATTTGAGAAAGATCCCTTAAATACTTTCTCAGAAATAGTGATAACAAACTTCAATTGTCAAATCCAAGATGGCTGCCTGTCGGCCATGTTGTTTTCCGATTGGTCTCAAAACGCAATATGCATAAAGAGGCACCAAGGGGAACCTACATATGAAATTTGAGAAAGATCCCTTCAGTACTTTCTGAGAAATAGCGATAACAAACTTCAATTGTCAAAATCCAAGATGGCTGCCTGTCGGCCATGTTATTTTCAGATTGGTCTCAAAATGCAATATGCATAACCAGGCACCGAGGGGAACCTACATATGAAATTTGAGAAAGATCCCTTCAGTACTTTCTGAGAAATAGCGATAACAAACTTCAATTGTCAAAATCCAAGATGGCTGCCTGTCGGCCATTTTTTTCCCTGATTGGTCTCAAAACGCAATATGCATAACTAGGCACCAAGGGGAACCTTCATATGAAATTTGAGAAAGATCCCTTCAGTACTTTCTGAGAAATAGCGATAACAAACTTCAATTGTCAAAATCCAAGATGGCTGCCTGTCGGCCATGTTGTTATCCAATTGGTCTCAAAATGCAATATGCATAACTAGGCACCAAGGGGAACCTTCATATGAAATTTGAGAAAGATCCCTTCAGTACTTTCTCAGAAATAGCGATAACAAACTTCAATTGTCAAATCCAAGATGGCTGCCTGTCGGCCATGTTGTTTTCCGATTGGTCTCAAAACGCAATATGCATAAAGAGGCACCAAGGGGAACCTACATATGAAATTTGAGAAAGATCCCTTCAGTACTTTCTGAGAAATAGCGATAACAAACTTCAATTGTCAAAATCCAAGATGGCTGCCTGTCGGCCATGTTATTTTCAGATTGGTCTCAAAATGCAATATGCATAACCAGGCACCGAGGGGAACCTACATATGAAATTTGAGAAAGATCCCTTCAGTACTTTCTGAGAAATAGCGATAACAAACTTCAATTGTCAAAATCCAAGATGGCTGCCTGTCGGCCATTTTTTTCCCTGATTGGTCTCAAAACGCAATATGCATAACTAGGCACCAAGGGGAACCTTCATATGAAATTTGAGAAAGATCCCTTCAGTACTTTCTGAGAAATAGCGATAACAAACTTCAATTGTCAAAATCCAAGATGGCTGCCTGTCGGCCATGTTGTTATCCAATTGGTCTCAAAATGCAATATGCATAACTAGGCACCAAGGGGAACCTTCATATGAAATTTGAGAAAGATCCCTTCAGTACTTTCTCAGAAATAGCGATAACAAACTTCAATTGTCAAAATCCAAGATGGCTGCCTGTCGGCGATGTTGTTTTCCGATTGGTCTCAAAACGCAATATGCATAACTAGGCACCAAGGGGAACCTACATATGAAATTTGAGAAAGATCCCTTCAGTACTTTCTGAGAAATAGCGATAACAAACTTCAATTGTCAAAATCCAAGATGGCTGCCTGTCGGCCATGTTGTTTTCCGATTGGTCTCAAAACGCAATATGCATAACTAGGCACCAAGGGGAACCTTCATATGAAATTTGAGAAAGATCCCTTCAGTACTTTCTGAGAAATAGCGATAACAAGAATTGTTTACGGACGGAGGGACGGACGGACGGACGGACGACGGACCACGGACGCAGGGCGATTTGAATAGCCCACCATCTGATGATGGTGGGCTAAAAAATAGGAAATACTCGAACACAAGCAGGCAACGGTATTCTCGGCCATTACTTCAATGAATTACATGATTTGTTTTCTTTTATGTACCCTGTTGAGGTGTACATGAACTGTCTCTGTTTACATGCAGTAAATTTCACAAATTCTTAATAACTTCCTTTTTATTATTCTACTCGTCCTTCGTGTCATATGCCATGTTATTTTGTACATAGTAGTATTCTAAAAAAAAATGTATTGTCAAAAGTTGTTTGTATACCATAATGTGTCTAGTCATCTGATATAAGCACAAAGAGAGGCCGTCTCCAGTGCCGGAGATACTAGTTGTTGTCTTCGTTTTGCCATATTAAATGTCATTCATATATTATCAATAATGTTCCGATAAGTCCTTTATATATCTGCAATCATAATAAGGATGATCATAAAAGATGTCTAAATTACTGGTTTTTCCTAACATTTTAATATTATTTAATGTGCCTAGTCATTTCCATATCATCTTCGCTAGCCAAGGCTTCTGATTACGTTACAGTTCGTGGAGTGTAACGTAATCAGAAGCCTTGGCTAGCGAACATGTCATATATACACAAAGACTACATCTAAAGTCAAAAGTATACTGATGTTGGAACTCTTTGTTTTGCAATAATACATGTCATTTATATGTTACGAATAATTTGCGAAAAAAAGTCCTGTATACATATATCTACGATTATTGCAATGAAAATCATGGAAGATATGACATAAATGTATGATATGAAAACATGACATATATTATGTGATTTGTAGGTGTGAACATGAAGGATAGAGAAATCTTTGTCCAAGATCTGGCCTTTCACAGCATATAACATCTTTCCTATTTTCGCACGTTTTGCAGTTGAGAAGTTGCAAGCATACCTAATGATCAGAGGAAATGCAGAATTATTATTTTTCATGAATCAATTATATTCACATGACATTTTATCTTGTAGAATTTTGTCCAATAGTTTTCTTCATTTATGTATTGTTTAACTGTAATGTGGAAAGTAATGCTCTTACATATTATAGAGACCATTTTCACACTACTCTTTATAGTATGCTATAGAAGCAAGAACACATCTGTCTAACCATACTATTACCCGCTTCTCTGTGTAATTTAAGCTCAAAATACTTCCAATACTCGGAACTTTGCAATTAGGTACTTGTAAGTAGTAATAGTACGACTTAAAAAGAACATCCTCGAGTACCTCCTTCAATACGATGCTCACAAAATATCGATCACCCCTCGTTGGTGTTAGATGTGTTCATCATTAAATGGCCTCACAAACTTGGGAGTCACAGGTCCGACCACTAGTACCGATTGTTTCATCGTTAAGTAGGAACATCTAACTGAATTTTGTTTTACCTAAACACCACACTGTAACAGATACATTTTTGTAACAAACAACTTTTGTTGCATGACTGAACAAGTAAAAACAAAAAATTGTCAATATCTGAATATAAAAAAAGTAAAATCTAACTTCTTTTTTGCATAACTATATATGTCAAGTACGATCAATACAATCTTTAGAACAAACGTATCACTAAATATAACTTTTGTTAGATGTAGGTGAAATACATCTATGCGCCATGCTAAGTCTCTGAATATAAAATGACAAACTCGTGTTATGAAAAGAAATGACTTTATTTCAGACAGATGATTTACATAATTTGTGTTGGGTATTTAGTCAATACATGTCAGTATGGATAGCCTCAGCGCCGTCTCCGAGTGACAAAATCCTTAGGTCTAAAATTTCAGTGATTTTTGACATGGAAGAAATCAAGATCAAGCCATATTTTCGTTTTTTGTGGTATCACTCTAAAAAGTCTTGTCGCAATGAAGTTCTCCATACCAACAATGTATTCCTGGCTGGGTACATTAAAATTCTTTGCATTTTTTACAAATCTTGACCAAAACAACAAACAAAACAAAAAAGGTTTTGACTACTTTTTATATCATGCGTATGAAATAAATCGTAACCATTCTAACATAGAGAAATCGTGATTCACTATGGTTGATACATGGACGAAAAGTTTAACTTAAAGCTAACATTAGGTTATGTTGGAGAACGCAACACTTAAACATATAAACATCAAATCCAAATTCACATGAATATACTTTATACTGGTCTATATTTATCAGCTTATATACTATTGCTGTACAAAGTTACTGTTTAACACTCGGTCATCATATTAAATTATCACTTATTCAATGTTACACACATGCATACATTTCTTTAAGGGACAACAGAATTAAGGTTACAAACAAGAGTTTTTCACTACTTCTAAAAATGTGTATCAAGTAACAAATTTTCTATCATTTAATATTAAATGCCATTTCAAATATTAGCCTTAATTATGTAAACCTGCAGTGAGAATGAAAACAATGTCTGCATATTCAGCATGAAACCTGTGGTTAATTTTTGTATGTTCTGTACAATCGTTTCATACATCTGTATGTATAAGTTTTATGAGCTTGAAATTATATATACAGATCTTCTCTGTATCCTTGGAATATGTAATGGAAAAAAGATGTTAGTTAATTACCATGAAATTGGTTCCAATCTTATCAAACGCTACTACACATGCGTACCTGTACTTTGAAGATCTCACGCATTACATCTAAATCAAGGCCGGTCAATTTGACATTGATGATATTACCCAAATCTTTTTATTTTTCACATTGATTGATACTTTCTAAATCTTTTTATTTTTCACATTGATGATACTACCCAAATATCTTTATTTTTCACATTGATTGATACTACCCAAATCTCTGTATTTTTCACATTGATTGATACTACCCAAATCTCTGTATTTTTCACATTGATTGATACTACCCAAATCTCTGTATTTTTCACATTGATTGATACTACCCAAATCTCTGTATTTTTCACATTGATTGATACTACCCAAATCTCTGTATTTTTCACATTGATTGATACTACCCAAATCTCTGTATTTTTCACATTGATTGATACTACCCAAATCTCTGTATTTTTCACATTGATTGATACTACCTTTTTATCAGAGATGACAGCTGTATAAAATTCTCTATTCTAGTAGACACACATCATTTATGATCCATGACACATTCCAAGTGTGAAGAGAAGATATTTATAGTATTGTTCCATCACAGACAGGTTTAGAGGATACTTGGGAATATGTACGTACAAAAAATGATGATTACTCATCAAAACATCTATATAATAACAAAAAAATGCATACACCTCTGTTTACATGTATATCAATGTAGTACGGTCTGTTAAAATAATTATATATCTAATGAGAACAGGAACTAAAAAACAATTCTTACATCCATCTCATAATGAACAAATCTTTAAAAAAGCAAATAATTCTTAACATTTCGAATGGTACATAAAGTACATGCAATCACACCAAACATGGGAATGAAAATGGTCGACTAGATGTCTAATGCATAACTACTACACAGTGCAACCTTGTAATGAGTTGACGTAATTCGAGAACTTATAAAACCTAAGATGTACAATTCACTTACATACTTTGTTGTTATGATATATGCATTGTATAGTAACAAGTTATTGTCACTTGTAAATTTTCTGATTCAACTATTTCATGTTGATTCTTTTTTAATAGTTCACATTTTGGCAAAAAAAACCCCAACAACATGACTGTCTAAATATCCATTAACAAAATAAAATTCCGTATTTCCACAAGACTCTGTACTTCACTGCCTGAGTGGAAATCGAGTGATTTAATATGACCTCAATCGTGATAGAGTAATACTACCGTTTGTTTTGTAGCGATCTAACTACGACAGGTAACATTGTCCCTTTGTTCATAACAAAACAACATTTCTCCAGTTCAGCATCACTAGAATGGATAGATATATCTGAACACTGTGTGTATAGCCATGTACTAGACTACTAGAATGGATAGATATATCTGAACACTGTGTGTATAGCCATGTACTAGACTATGTGTTATTTTAACAATCTTATATATTTATATGTTTCCTTAACAAGAAGACTGTGTTATAGAATAGTGCCTGTGTCAACCAAGACATCAAAGGGACAATTGTGTAGTATGTAGTTGGATAACAATCAACTTTAAATAAGGTCAAGTAGCCTCCAGATTAATTCTGGGTACATTAATACTTGTACGAACCAGGTTTGCATAATGATTATACACCCGTGACAAAAATTGGTTAAACATCACCCACTGACCTTCACACAAAGACGCAGTTCCACAAACCACACTCATTAAATAGGACCCATCCCGTTATTCTCAAATGGTGAGAGAGAAAAAACAGCGAGCCTCACTTCATTTTGAATAATAATATAATATAGGTTTCAAGAAGACAACATTTACTGGTAGCATCTAACACTTTCTTGATTTAAACTCAGTGGTTACAGGATAAACATCGGTCCAGGTGTCAACACAGATGGACCAGAAAATGTCTGTCGTCACACTAAACTATTAAAGGAATCTTCACAAAGGGCAGGCGATACAGCAGCTGGGGGGTATGGAGGAATACTCCAATGGCAGAGGTCAGGAATAATGAGTGAAGAATACCATTCTACAATGGCAGAGGTCAAGAATAATGAGTGAAGAATACCTTCAAGGTCACAGCATAAATTACAGAAACTAAATTTGAAAATCTAACACTTGTACGATTTATATCCAAGTGCATGATGCAGTTTAAATGCACTTAATATGTAAATGAGATCATACTGTGAACATGCATACATGCATATTCACATGTCAATAATGACAAATGAGCAAAATGAAGAAGATCTGTATTAAAACAAATCTGGATATTGCCATGCACTTAGGTTGGTATAGGAAAAATTCTGTTCATAGATGATGATAATGCCCTTTTCACAGTGCTTAATCTGTTGAAACCTCAGGGTATGTGAGAAATTATTTTACATATAGTGGCAGTGTTATATAATTCATGAAAGGAATGTACATAACCCCTCCCTCTAGAGAATTATAACTTCCCTCCCAGATAGATCTGATTTCATTGTAAGGATTCACAGAAGTGTGCTGAATAGGTGTGTTAGCATCGTGTGGTGGAATCAAATCTCCCCACGTTTTTCTTAGTTTCACCCCACATGATGGAATCAAATCTCCCCACGTTTTTCTTAGTTTCACCCCATCTGTCACTAGCGCAAATTTCTCATACAGTACTACAATCATAATCATGACGTACATCTCGAGTAACTAGGATTTTAAATTATGAAGAAAGTTACCATGACCTTGTGTATTCCATGCAACACTTACTCATTTTCACAACTAAAAAACACATATAGACTGCATGTATACATGAACATCAAATACCTAGAGACTGTCTTGAATACATACCCATGGAATAACATTTTTACTAGCATCCACATCAAAAACCGGCCTTATATATATATGTGTCCACTGTCAAAATGGTGCAAAATCACTTTTAACACTCAGCTTACATATCAATGTAAATAAATATGCTCACTCACCCATTCATTATGGAGCAACATCTTGGCAGTTACAGAAACAGGTTTTACATCTGCTATTACAGCCTTACATTCAGTATATCGTACTTTACATATTTTAATGCAATATTTCAGCACACAACAGTAGTTCTTATATTAACTTCCTGTGACAAAAGTGTTTTTGTCTCTGTCAACTTTCCTACACAACAACCCTATTACCAAAAACCAAGAATACAAAACAGATTATTGTAGCCTAATTAGTGATAAGGAGTACATTGCAGAAAAAAGGAAGGGACATAACTCTCCCAATTCTTAAAAGACTAGCTGAAATTGATATCTGGTGGGATAATGACATTACTGATTATGACATACTTTCTTAAAGTAGTCTTATGTACTTGCTAATCATGAAATCCTAATTAAATTCCGGAACTACATATGTACCACCGGTAGTCCCTGGGAGACATCGGCCCCCAATCTTCAGCACAAACTTTACGGTCATTCCAGTCAAAAAGGGACATTTGGACAAGGGCCTTTTTATCTCAAACAAATCCTCCTACCAACTCTCCCTGAACAACTTGCACACACAAATCATCCACAACATATCACTGCATCATTTTATGTTAACCTACAGTAATGTTGAATTAATCTTTCCTAGGCTTCCTCTTTCTTGGTGATGATCTCCTAAAAAGAAATAAAAGAAAATAAGTCATTGCCCAAGCTTGGAGTAGAAACATGGTCTAGTATTTATGCTGTAAATAAAAATCCTCTTTTAATCTCGATATTTTAAGTTGTACCATTGACAACTCCAGCATTTACAATGACCTTTCTTAATCAACAAAACCTGAATTATTTAATAGTTGTTATTGCATGATGAATTGAGATTGTTGTGAAATAATAAGAACACATGGAAGGGAAAATGTCACAGAATTGAGACTGTGAAAGGTGTATACTAACAGTTAATGTAGGTAAACTGTGAAAGGTGTATACTAACAGTAGGTACACAGATCTGTATTAGCAGTGAATGTTGATTAATCAATGTTAGAGTTACGGTAGTTCATAAAGAGACACATCTGGAATCCAGATGCTAACGATGTATGTAGAACACAAAGGATTACACTGACCTAGGCGAATCTTTTTTGGATGTATCCGCAGCTTCTTCTGTTTCCTCTTCATCTTCCTCATCTGCATCATTTGTCTGTGAGTAAATGTATTGTTTATAATCAATCTAATAAATATTATGACATTTGAAAAAAATTGTAGCATTTACAGGTCAAAAGTCTATAGAGAAGAGATGGATAGTTTTCCATCAATGCTACAGGAATATACTGTAAATTCTGAGTAAAAATCAATCCAGCAAATAAATGATGAAGTTTTGTACCTCATCTGCCTCGAGATCTGCCTTGGACTTCCTGGTTAGTGGGGGGTTATCTCCCCCTGGTCCAACTTCTTCCTCCTCTTCCTCTCCTTCGTCGCCCTCTGCCTTCTCTTCAGCCTCATCCGGAGTTGCTTCATCTGTCTTCTTCTTGTGACTCTGGATCTTCTCAGGCTGCAAAACCAGTTTATTATTAGTTCATAAAATATTAAGGGGTAATAATCAGTACACTTAATCCTTGATATGGCAGAAGCTAAATTTACGGTCAGGATTATTCTGATATTATGGATATGTTAATGACATCTTTAGTTAGTACAAAGCTTAAGCACTTATTATTAAGTTAGGTTTTTTTTCTCATAATTTTCAGAGAAAATAGTCTATATGCTGCAAAAACAGTATCTCAGCTAGAAAAATTGAATTTTATAATCAGGCTATAATTATATTATTTTTTTCTTTGTTCATAATTTTCAGAGAAAAAAAGTCTGGTAATTATAATTAATTGAATGAATAGCCTCTGATAATATTTTTTTTCTTTTTTTTTTCAGTTTTCTGAGAAAAATGTCTATATGCTTAACAACAGTATATCAGCATGATAACTAATTATGAATAGTGTAAGAGTGTAATCCTGAACAGCGACATTAAATTTAGCTTCTGAAAATCTGCAGAAAAAAAAATGTATGTATTTTTGTTACAACATCTATTTAGTAGATGAAGAAACAACTGCTGCATTTACTTTTAAACTCAACATTCATGTTGACAATGAAGTACATAAATCACATCCAAGAATCAAAAACCTGTTTTTTCTGCAGACATATATTTATAAAATGTATTTTAGCCAAACAAGGAATGCAATGCTGTTTCACTGTTTGGATAATAAATTGAAATTATTTAATTAACAAAATTAATATTTTCAGACATAATCATAGTGTGGAAGATATTTTGAATAAATCTAAATGGTTTCAAAGAACTTTACATGAAATAATTAAACCATCTTTTTAAGCAAATATGTGCAAATGATGCATTTTAGATAAGGTTAAGAACTGTTTATTATCACATCAACCTGGATGAAAAAAAATTAGTTCAACAACAACAATTCACAATATTAAACTCATGCATTGTTACATGATTAATATATACTGACTACTGAAATAAGACCAGTTTCATAATGATTATCAGTTAAATGTCATCTTTTTTTCTTTATCACTGTACTGGCATTATAAATAAGTCCTATTAAGTAGTTTTGAAATCAAAACTAAATTATTAAATTAGTTAACATATCATACCTCCCATGTCAAGTGTCACACGTAGAACCTTGGGACCCATCTGAAGGGATTTACCTTACCACAGTGTGGTGTAAAGTCTGAAGGGATTTACCTTACCACAGTGTGGTGTAAAGTCTGAAGGGATTTACCTTACCACAGTGTGGTGTAAAGTAGATCTGAAGGGATTTACCTTACCGCAGTGTGGTGTAAAGTAGATCTGAAGGGATTTACCTTACCGCAGTGTGGTGTAAAGTAGATCTGAAGGGATTTACCTTACCACAGTGTGGTGTAAAGTAAATCTGAAGGGATTTACCTTACCACAGTGTGGTGTAAAGTAGATCTGAAGGGATTCACCTTACCACAGTGTGGTGTAAAGTAGATCTGAAGGGATTTACCTTACCACAGTGTGTAAAGTAGATCTGAAGGGATTTACCTTACCACAGTGTGGTGTAAAGTAGATCTGAAGGGATTTACCTTACCACAGTGTGGTGTAAAGTAAATCTGAAGGGATTTACCTTACCACAGTGTGGTGTAAAGTACATCTGAAGGGATTTACCTTACCACAGTGTGGTGTAAAGTAGATCTGAAGGGATTTACCTTACCACAGTGTGGTGTAAAGTAAATCTGAAGGGATTACCTTACCACAGTGTGGTGTAAAGTAAATCTGAAGGGATTCACCTTACCACAGTGTGGTGTAAAGTAAATCTGAAGGGATTTACCTTACCACAGTGTGGTGTAAAGTAAATCTGAAGGGATTTACCTTACCACAGTGTGGTGTAAAGTAAACCTGAAGGGATTTACCTTACCACAGTGTGGTGTAAAGTAGATCTGACGGGATTTACCTTACCACAGTGTGGTGTAAAGTAGATCTGAAGGGATTTACCTTACCACAGTGTGGTGTAAAGTAAATCTGAAGGGATTTACCTTACCACAGTGTGGTGTAAAGTAGATCTGAAGGGATTCACCTTACCACAGTGTGGTGTAAAGTAGATCTGAAGGGATTTACCTTACCACAGTGTGTAAAGTAAATCTGAAGGGATTCACCTTACCACAGTGTGGTGTAAAGTAAACCTGAAGGGATTTACCTTACCACAGTGTGGTGTAAAGTAGATCTGAAGGGATTTACCTTACCACAGTGTGGTGTAAAGTAAACCTGAAGGGATTTACCTTACCACAGTGTGGTGTAAAGTAAACCTGAAGGGATTTACCTTACCACAGTGTGGTGTAAAGTAGATCTGAAGGGATTTACCTTACCGCAGTGTGGTGTAAAGTAGATCTGAAGGGATTCACCTTACCACAGTGTGGTGTAAAGTAAATCTAAAGGGATTTACCTTACCACAGTGTGGTGTAAAGTAAATCTGAAGGGATTTACCTTACCACAGTGTGTAAAGTAGATCTGAAGGGATTCACCTTACCAGTGTGGTGTAAAGTAGATCTGAAGGGATTTACCTTACCACAGTGTGGTGTAAAGTAAATCTGAAGGGATTTACCTTACCACAGTGTGGTGTAAAGTAAATCTGAAGGGATTTACCTTACCACAGTGTGGTGTAAAGTAGATCTGAAGGGATTCACCTTACCACAGTGTGGTGTAAAGTAAACCTGAAGAGATTTACCTTACCACAGTGTGGTGTAAAGTAGATCTGAAGGGATGTACCTTACCACAGTGTGGTGTAAAGTTAACCTGAAGGGATGTACCTTACCACAGTGTGGTGTAAAGTAAATCTGAAGGGATTCACCTTACCACAGTGTGGTGTAAAGTAAATCTGATTTACACCAGCTGTTTAGGACTGATAAAACAATAAGGAGATATCCACTACTCCTTATAAAGGTAGGGGTGTATGTTAAACCTCATTTAAATTCTGACATGTCATTTCTATGTGACCTACAGAGCTGTAGTGATCCACTGATTAACCAAATACAACTGTCACTGGAATACAGGGTCCAGAACTTGGTTAACAAGAGGCCCAAAGGGCCTGCATTGCTCAACTGGATATTTCAGAAATTATTGCAACATAAACTAATCTAAGTTATACCAGGTATTTCAAATATTTTCCTACTCTTGAACTGCCTCTGCCAACAATGGTTCAAATTACAGGTGGACCATATCCTGTTGTTCTTGAAAAAGAAAAAGATTTCTAAAAAAAAAATGTTTTTGCTATACTTGTCCAACCCCAACAGGGTCACATCTTCCACTTATACAACATCAGATTTTCTTTACCCAGTCATGCTCCAGACCAAATTTCACCAAAATACATTCAGTTGTTCGAGACTAGTAGGGATTTAAAGGATTTACCTCAATTTCCCCTATTGGGCCCGGCCCCTCCAGCCCCAGGGAAGCCACACCCTACATTATACAATGTTTTAATCTCCTTTGCCAAATAATGCTCCAGACCAAGTTTCATCAAAATCGATTTTGGCGTTCAAGACTAGCAGGGATTTAAAGGATTTACCTCAATTTCCCCTACTGGGCCCTGAACCTCTGGCCCCAGAGGAGCCACACCCTCCATTTCTATAACGTTTGCCCAATAATGATCCAGATCAAATTTCATCAAAATCTATTCAGATGTTTAGGACTAGTATGAATTTAAAGGAAATGTTGCCGGACGCCAGATGAAAAACATACGACGGACACTGCACCATGGCATAACCTCACCGGCTCTTCGGGCCAGGTGAGCTAAAAATCTCATTATTATGTGATATTCATGGCAAAAGAAAGTGGAATATGTTTTTTCATTACATATTATACTGTTATACTAATTAATACGGACAGTGTTCTTGTCTGGTAATATCTTATATATATATATCCAGGAATTTAATCGTGATTTACAATGGATTAATTCATGCACATGAATTGAGAAGAAAGTCCACTTTAGACTTGATGGCAGTTGTCCTAAGACATCCAGGTGCTATCTGAAGTGTTAGACAAACATTAAGGCAGCAGTACCGTTATTGGTCCGGTCCTTGGGCAAAGACAGATGGACAGCAGGAGTACTGGCAGTAAAAGAACTACTATATAAATGGCCCAGAGCCACGGATGTTGGTCGGCAGCTGTATGCAGGGTCTTCCAGAGGCTCTTCTGTATCCACAACAAAACCAACATGTCAACATGCTTTACATTTAAACGCACCACTGAAGAGAGACTGTTTTAACCATGAAGGTGTGTATCTGTTTACAAAACTGTCCATTTTTGACAATCACATACTTTTTCTTTTAATCCAAAAATTTGATTGGAAAAGAAATGAAAACAGATACTGAGGACCAGGGTTAAAACATTTCTCCTCCAGTGGAAGCTGTACAACATCAACACACAGCATCAGGACACTCAGCCTTTCCCTGCCATTATCACTAGCACTGCCAGTCAGGTAGAGGGTACCAATGCTGTGAGTTACATACATATCTATCCTATCCTTAACCTATGGCTTACCTCTGATTTAGACATACAGCAATAAGCTATAATCAGAACTATCGGCAGTACAACTACTATCAGAATGACTGCCCATATCCAAGGCCTATCCTTGGTAGCATCTAACACTGCATCAACAACACTTCTCTGAAAAGTCAGGGCAGAAATTCATGTTAACATATCATCAATGTAATCTATCAGACTGGGCGCGTGTATATTTACTTCTTTAATAACAATAACCCACAGAATCTATATTTCTAAAGGAACTAAAGACACTTAGAGGTAAGCAAATTCATTTGATAAAGAATTATATTGTTTTTATACACAACTTTACTTAGATAATGTGACTAGTATTTCTTCAGTAATAAACATGTTAGTATAATAGTGATATATACTTCTGCTACAACTGATAATCTGAAAGCAAGTTCCAGTATTGATAGTAGATTTTGATGAGTAAGGTAAATATTGATGAATTATGTTTACTGAAAAAGAGTTCTAGTCAGTTAGATATGGATGAAATCTTGACATATGTTTGCTGATCAGAGTTCTAGAAAGACATATTTGGATGAAATCTGACATATGTTAATTGATCAAAAATTCCTAGTATAAAGATAGATTTGGATGAAATCTGACATATGTTTGCTAATCAGAGTTCTATAAACATAGATTTGGATGAAATTTAATAGTTCCTAGTAATTTAGATTTGGATCAAGAGTTCTAGAAACTTAGATTTGGCTGAAATTTGACATATGTTTGGTAATCAGAGTTCTATAAACATAGATTTGGATGTATTCTGACAGTTCCTAGTAATTTAGATTTTGATCAAGAGTTCTGGACAGATAGATTTAGATGTAATCTGACATATGTTTGCTGATCAAGAGTCCCTAGTAAGATAGATGTAGATGTAACCTGATGTATGTTTGCTGATTAAGAGTTCCTAGTAAGGTATATTTTGATGTAACCTGATGTATGTTTGCTGATTAAGAGTTCCTAGTAAGGTATATTTAGATGTAATCTGACATATGTTTGCTGATCAAGAGTTCCTAGTAAGGTATATTTTGATGTAACCTGATGTATGTTTGCAGATTAAGAGTTCCAAGTAAGGTATATTTTGATGTAATCTGACACATGTTTATTGATCAAGACTTCCTAGTAAGGTATATTTAGATGTAATCTGACATATGTTTGCTGATTAAGAGTTCCAAGTAAGGTATATTTAGATGTAATCTGACATGTTTATTGATCAAGAGTCCCTAGTAAGGTATATTTAGATGTAATCTGACGTATGTTTATTGATCAAGAGTCCCTAGTAAGGTATATTTAGATGTAATCTGACATATGTTTGTTGATCAAGAGTTCCAAGTAAGGTATATTTAGATGTAATCTGACATGTTTATTGATCAAGAGTCCCTAGTAAGGTATATTTTGATGTAATCTGACATATGTTTGTTGATCAAGAGTTCCAAGTAAGGTATATTTAGATGTAATCTGACATGTTTGTTGATCAAGAGTTCCAAGTAAGGTATATTTTGATGTAACCTGATGTATGTTTGCAGATTAAGAGTTCCAAGTAAGGTATATTTAGATGTAATCTGACATATGTTTGTTGATCAAGAGTTCCAAGTAAGGTATATTTAGATGTAATCTGACATATGTTTGCTGATTAAGAGTTCCAAGTAAGGTATATTTTGATGTAACCTGATGTATGTTTGCTGATTAAGAGTTCCTAGTAAGGTATATTTAGATGTAATCTGACACATGTTTGTTGATCAAGAGTTCCAAGTAAGGTATATTTAGATGTAACCTGATGTATGTTTGTTGATCAAGAGTTCCTAGTAAGGTATATTTAGATGTAATCTGACACATGTTTGTTGATCAAGAGTTCCTAGTAAGGTATATTTAGATGTAATCTGACATGTTTGTTGATCAAGAGTTCCTAGTAAGGTATATTTAGATGTAATCTGACACATGTTTGTTGATCAAGAGTTCCTAGTAAGGTATATTTTGATGTAATCTGACATGTTTGTTGATCAAGAGTTCCTAGTAAGGTATATTTAGATGTAATCTGACATGTTTGTTGATAAGAGTTCCTATTAAGGTATATTTAGATGTAATCTGACACGTTTGTTGATCAAGACTTCCTAGTAAGGTATATTTAGATGTAACCTGATGTATGTTTGTTGATTAAGAGTTCCAAGTAAGGTATATTTAGATGTAACCTGACATGTTTGTTGATCAAGAGTCCCAAGTAAGGTATATTTAGATGTAATCTGACACATGTTTGTTGATTAAGAGTTCCTAGTAAGGTATATTTAGATGTAATCTGACATGTTTGTTGATCAAGAGTCCCTAGTAAGGTATATTTAGATGTAATCTGACATGTTTGTTGATAAGAGTTCCAAGTAAGGTATATTTAGATGTAACCTGACATGTTTGTTGATAAGAGTTCCTAGTAAGGTATATTTAGATGTAATCTGACATATGTTTGTTGATCAAAAGTTCCTAGTAAGGTATATTTAGATGTAATCTGACATATGTTTGCTGATCAAGAGTTCCTAGTAAGGTATATTTAGATGTAATCTGACATGTTTGTTGATCAAGACTTCCTAGTAAGGTATATTTAGATGTAATCTGATGTATGTTTGCTGATCAAGAGTTCCAAGTAAGGTATATTTAGATGTATTCTGACGTATGTTTGCTGATCAAGAGTTCCTAGTAAGGTATATTTAGATGTAATCTGACACATGTTTGTTTATCAAGAGTTCCTAGTAAGGTATATTTAGATGTAATCTGACATGTTTGTTGATCGAGAGTTCCTAGTAAGGTATATTTAGATGTAATCTGACATGTTTGTTGATCAGGAGTTCCTAGTAAGGTATATTTAGATGTAATCTGACATGTTTGTTGATCAAGAGTTCCTAGTAAGGTATATTTAGATGTAATCTGATGTATGTTTGCTGATCAAGAGTTCCAAGTAAGGTATATTTGGATGTAATCTGACGTATGTTTGCTGATCAAGAGTTCCTAGTAAGGTATATTTAGATGTAATATGACATGTTTGCTGATCAAGAGTCCCTAGTAAGGTATATTTAGATGTAATCTGACATGTTTTTTGATTAAGAGTTCCTAGTAAGGTATATTTTGATGTAACCTGATGTATGTTTGTTGATCAAGAGTTCCTAGTAAGGTATATTTTGATGTAACCTGATGTATGTTTGCTGATCAGTTCTCAGTAACGGAGATTTGCATGTAACACAGGTTCAGCCTACCCCTGACTTGGCCTTCTCCTGTGCAGATTTTATCTCCCAAGTCTCCGCGGCCCACTGTTCAGCTACAGATTTGTCGTCTGTGATCAGGAAGTTGTCAAATACTATGTCATCATTCATGGACCATAACTCAAGTCCCACAGCACCCTGTTACAGAAATTAACATTCACTAACAATAAGGACATGTTTCTACTTCCAATAACTACAAAAATTATAACCATTACCAAATACATGTCCGGTTCAACATGTAAAAACCTCAAATATCATGGTATAGAAAACTGCTTCGATATTTCTATTTATTGCAAAAATATATACATATATAAAAATAATGATTATAATAATAAATCAATTTTATAAGGTTTCTTTTTTTACTAAAAAGAACAAAGACATTTTTTTTTCTTAACTTACAATGGGGGTCATTTTGTATGGCTCAAGATCCTCAAAGTAGGCAGGGTTGTCTATTTTCCTTGGCTTCCATACCCCCTAAAAAGAAAACAAATAAGTGTACTTTTATCAATAATAACTTTCAATCTAACATTTACTACTAATTAATATAAGGTCGTTTCAAATCAAGAATTACTTCACAAGAGATTGCAAACTATCTTTAAACTAAAACATATCGTCAAGACATGATATAAACCCTAAGTTAGACAAGAGATCCCAGAGGGATCTTGGCGCCCACCATTGAATGTTCTTCATAGGTTCCATGTCAGATCGATCTTTTCTCTACTTTTCTCTTCTTCTAAGTCTTACTAATCTGTGTAAACTCAGAAGAAACCTCTAGTACTTTTCAAACAAGGGAAACCTATATATAAAATTTAAGATTTAGGCACCAAGGGGAACCTATATATATGGAATTTGAGAAAGATTCCTTCAGTGCTTTCTGAGAAATAGTGATAACAAACTTCAATTGTCAAAATCCAAGATGGCTGCTTGTCGGCCATGTTGTTTTCCGATTGGTCTCAAAATGCAATATGCATAACTAGGCACCTAGGGGAACCTACATATGAAATTTGAGAAAGATCCCTTCAGTACTTTCTCAATAATGACAATAACAAACTTTAATGGTCAAAATCCAAGATGGCTGCCTGTCGGCCATGTTGTTTTCCGATTGGTCTCAAAATGCTATATGCATAACTAAGCACCAAGGGGAACCTACATATGAAATTTGAGAAAGATCCCTTCAGTACTTTCACAGAAATAGCGATAACAAACTTCAATTGTCAAAATCCAAGATGGCTGCCTGTCGGCCATGTTGTTTTCAGATCAGTCTCAAAATGCAATATGCATAACTAGGCACCAAGGGGAACCTACATATGAAATTTGAGAAAGATACCTTCTGTGCTTTTTGAGAAATAGCGATAACAATCTTCAATTGTCAAAATCCAAGATGGCTGCCTGTCGGCCATGTTGTTTTCCGATTGGTCTCAAAATGCAATATGCATAACTTCGCACCAAGGGGAACCTACATATGAAATTTGAGAAAGATCCCTTCAGTACATTCTTAGAAATAGCGATAACAAACTTCAATGGTCAAAATCCAAGATGGCTGCCCGTCGGCCATGTTGTTTTCCGATCGGTCCCAAAATGCAATATGCATAACTAGGCACCAAGGGAAACCTACATATAAAATTTGAGAAAGATCCCTTCAGTACTTTCTTAGAAATAGCGATAACAAACTTCAATTGTCAAAATCCAAGATGGCTGCCTGTCGGCCATGTTGTTTTCCGATCGGTCCCAAAATGCAATATGCATAACTAGGCACCAAGGGAAACCAACATATGAAATTTGAGAAAGATCCCTTCAGCTCTTTCTCAGAAATAGCGATAACAAACTTCAATGGTCAAAATCCAAGATGGCTGCCTGTCGGCCATGTTGTTTTCCGATCAGTCCCAAAATGCAATATGCATAACTAGGCACCAAGGGGAACCTACATATGAAATTTGAGAAAGATCCCTTCAGTACTTTCTGAGGATTAGCGATAACAAGAATTGTTTACGGACGGACGGACGGACGGACGGACGGACGGAGGGAGGGAGGGACGGACGGACGGACCACGGACCACGGACGCAGGGCGATTTGAATAGCCCACCATCTGATGATGGTGGGCTAAAAACTGGAATAAAATAGAATTTAACCACCCTATATGGATTAGCTTGTATCAGGAAGTTATAAAATATAACTTTTACTGTAAGGTCCATTAATCTCTACAGGTTATTCCAGTAAATCATCACATGGAGGACACAATAAACGATGGATGCTGGAGAAAATAGGGCTTATATATGGTAGCATTTGAATTAAATCACTTCTCTCAGTGGTTCAGGCTTGATGAACCTACAGACTTCCTGTAGATATTTCACTAGAATAGCCCTTAACTAGAACATGTAATCACTCATGATTTGAAAAGAAGAATTCTGCTCTTTTTTTATTTCCCTTAATAATCCATAACTTAACTATTTTGAGAGAAATGCATTTTTTGTTTTCGTTTTTAATTTCTACTATAGTTCTGAAGGTTTTTTGACCATTAAAATTCTCTTATTTACCTGGTAGTCTGGGTTATCAATGATAGGGGCAGACCACTTGCCCTTGTATTTTGGGTTTTTGACGCTTGGTTTCTCCCATTTACCACAACCTGGAGCATTCTCACACTTGGGGTTGTCTGTGAAAGAAACAAACATGTATCAAATTAAGATTATCAATTAGACAAAGGCCAATACAATGACAATCTTTGATCACCATTATTTGTAGTACTTACTGATGAGAGCAGCCTCCCAGTCACCGTCCATGTCGTCGTCCCTGTCAAAGAAAACAAGACATCTGACTTCATCTTAACAAAAATATTCTATATTGTTAATAATACTATCATATCTCAAACATTAAAAGACTATTACTGCTTGATAAGATATTAGATAAAGCATTCTATTTTTCCAGCAAGAAAAAATTAGCTCTGAATGTTCCATAAAATTATCAATACCTTCTACCAGTAACACTAAACTCCTAAGATACAGTAATAAATGACGTCACACATTTCCAAAAATTAAATTACGCTCTTCCCTGCTTCACAATGCTATTTCACCATTAAGTGTGTTAACATCACAATAAGTGATTGTCTGAAAGTCTCTATGTAAGATTATAAGAGAGTTTACCAATCATCTGGTTTCTCTGCTGCTGGGTCAGGAACAAGCTCAGATTCCTCTTCCAGCCAACCACTGGGCATAACAGCATCCTCATCCACAATCTTCTCAGGCTCACTTTCATCCCTGTCAGAAGACAACACATCCTGTACATTACATTACACAAACAATATGTGACATACCCTCAAAGCCAGATGTATCACACTGTTGTCAATAAAATGTTGGGAATTATTCACTAAACTGAAAGTATTGTATACCATAACAGGGTACCTTTAATGAGAAAACCTAAAACAATCAATGTAGAAATATTATTGTTACTCTGGTAAAAACCCTGGTAGGAACCCCGATACCACTGTAGGAGCCATGGTAAGAACCCTGGTAAGAACCTTGATAAGAACCTTGGTAAGAACCCAGGTAAGAACCCTGGTAAGAACCTTAGTAAGAACCTTGGTAGGAACCTGGTAAGAACCTGGTAAGAACCCAGGTAAGAACCTTGGTAAGAACCCTGGTAGGAACCCTGGTAGGAATCCAAGTAAGAACCTTGGTTAGAACCCTGGTAAGAACCTTGGTAAGAACCCTGGTAGGAACCCTGGTAGGAATCCAAGTAAGAACCCTGGTAAGAGCCCTGGTGGGAATCCAAGTAAGAACCCTGGTAAGAACCTTGGTAAGAACCTTGGTAAGAACCCTGATAAGAACCTTGGTTAGAACCCTGGTTAGAACCCTGGTAAGAACCTTGGTAAGAACCCTAGTAACAACCCAGATAGAACCAATATAAACTTACCAGTCTTCTGGCTTTTTTGCTGAAGGATCTTGGATTCTGAAAAAAAAAATACAATTAAAAACATTTAGTACATATAAACCCATCATCTGTGCACAAATTTACTAATTGTAAGCAAGAAATTAATTCTAAGTTCCTAAATATCATGGTATGTCTGGGTGTGTATGGATGGATAGGCAGATGCTTGCAGAAACTAGAGCTGTCACCGAGGGGTGACAAATATACCCCCGCTTTTCCATGATTGGTTTGGATACTTTGTGAAGCTGCCTATTTATGGTACTATAACCAAATCAAACATGTTCTATGTTTAGGTAAGAATGCATTGTCGAACAAAATTTTGCTCGTTTTTAAAGAAAAAGGGGCATAACTCTATTACAACTGGTAATTCGGCAAAATCTTTGCATAGACCTAAGCCTAATAGAGTCCTCTAACTACATACCAAATTTTAGTAAAATCCATTGAAAACAAAGCAAATGCATAGCTCGACAAGCTAAGTTTTTTTCGGAAGAAGCCGTTACTGAAGACACAACTTCATGCCATCCTTCAACTTTGTATAAAGTTTCAAGAAAATCCATCAAAAACTAAGTGAATGCATAGCCGGACAAAATTATGACACATTTTGTATGAAAAAAGGGCATAACTCTTTTAAAAAGGGCTAAATCGCAAAATCACTATAGGAAACACAAGTTCATATGGTCTTCTAACTATATACCAAATTTGAATGAAATCCATAAAGAAATGAGCGAATGCATAGCCGGACAAATTTTGTGACAGACGGACGGACAAGGTGATTCCAGTATACCCCCCCTAACTTCGTTGCGGGGGATATAATAAAGCAATTGCTATATTCTAAACCTTAACTAATCGAGGTATAATTTATGTATCTCCCCTTTACTAAGTCTGGGTATAATTTATGTATCACCCCTTTACTAAGTCTGGGTATAATTTATGTATCAACCCTTTACTAAGTCTGGGTATAATTTATGTATCTCCCCTTTACTAAGTCTGGGTATAATTTATGTATCACCCCTTTACTAAGTCTGGGTATAATTTATGTATCAACCCTTTACTAAGTCTGGGTATAATTTATGTATCACCCCTTTACTAAGTCTGGGTATAATTTATGTATCAACCCTTTACTAAGTCTGGGTATAATTTATGTATCTCCCCTTTACTAAGTTGAGGTATAATTTATGTATCAACCCTTTACTAAGTCTGGGTATAATTTATGTATCTCCCCTTTACTAAGTCTGGGTATAATTTATGTATCTCCCCTTTACTAAGTCTGGGTATAATTTATGTATCTCCCCTTTACTAAGTCGAGGTATAATTTATGTATCAACCCTTTACTAAGTCGAGGTATAATTTATGTATCTCCCCTTTACTAAGTCGAGGTATAATTTATGTATCTCCCCTTTACTAAGTCTGGGTATAATTTATGTATCTCCCCTTTACTAAGTCGAGGTATAATTTATGTATCTCCCCTTTACTAAGTCTGGGTATAATTTATGTATCTCCCCTTTACTAAGTCTGGGTATAATTTATGTATCTCCCCTTTACTAAGTCTGGGTATACTTTATGTATCATCCCTTTACTAAGTCTGGGTATAATTTATGTATCAACCCTTTACTAAGTCTGGGTATAATTTATGTATCTCCCCTTTACTAAGTCGAGGTATAATTTATGTATCTCCCCTTTACTAAGTCTGGGTATAATTTATGTATCAACCCTTTACTAAGTCGAGGTATAATTTATGTATCTCCCCTTTACTAAGTCTGGGTATAATTTATGTATCTCCCCTTTACTAAGTCTGGGTATAATTTATGTATCAACCCTTTACTAAGTCGAGGTATAATTTATGTATCTCCCCTTTACTAAGTCGAGGTATAATTTATGTATCTCCCCTTTACTAAGTCCGGGTATAATTTATGTATCTCCCCTTTACTAAGTCTGGGTATAATTTATGTATCTCCCCTTTACTAAGTCTGGGTATAATTTATGTATCAACCCTTTACTAAGTCCGGGTATAATTTATGTATCTCCCCTTTACTAAGTCGAGGTATAATTTATGTATCTCCCCTTTACTAAGTCTGGGTATAATTTATGTATCTCCCCTTTACTAAGTCTGGGTATAATTTATGTATCTCCCCTTTACTAAGTCTGGGTATAATTTATGTATCTCCCCTTTACTAAGTCGAGGTATAATTTATGTATCTCCCCTTTACTAAGTCGAGGTTTAATTTATGTATCTCCCCTTTACTAAGTCTGGGTATAATTTATGTATCAACCCTTTACTAAGTCCGGGTATAATTTATGTATCTCCCCTTTACTAAGTCGAGGTATAATTTATGTATCTCCCCTTTACTAAGTCTGGGTATAATTTATGTATCTCCCCTTTACTAAGTCTGGGTATAATTTATGTATCTCCCCTTTACTAAGTCGAGGTATAATTTATGTATCTCCCCTTTACTAAGTCTGGGTATAATTTATGTATCAACCCTTTACTAAGTCTGGGTATAATTTATGTATCTCCCCTTTACTAAGTCTGGGTATAATTTATGTATCTCCCCTTTACTAAGTCTGGGTATAATTTATGTATCTCCCCTTTACTAAGTCTGGGTATAATTTATGTATCTCCCCTTTACTAAGTCTGGGTATAATTTATGTATCACCCCTTTACTAAGTCCAGGGTATAATTTATGTATCTCCCCTTTACTAAGTCGGGTATAATTTATGTATCATCCCCTTTTACTAAGTCTGGGTATAATTTATGTATCTCCCCTTTACTAAGTCTGGGTATAATTTATGTATCTCCCCTTTACTAAGTCTGGGTATAATTTATGTATCATCCCTTTACTAAGTCTGGGTATAATTTATGTATCATCCCTTTACTAAGTCTGGGTATACTTTATGTATCATCCCCTTTACTAAGTCTGGGTATAATTTATGTATCTCCCCTTTACTAAGTCTGGGTATAATTTATGTATCTCCCCTTTACTAAGTCTGGGTATAATTTATGTATCACCCCTTTACTAAGTCTGGGTATAATTTATGTATCACCCCTTTACTAAGTCTGGGTATAATTTATGTATCTCCCCTTTACTAAGTCTGGGTATAATTTATGTATCACCCCTTTACTAAGTCTGGGTATAATTTATGTATCACCCCTTTACTAAGTCTGGGTATAATTTATGTATCACCCCTTTACTAAGTCTGGGTATAATTTATGTATCACCCCTTTACTAAGTCTGGGTATAATTTATGTATCTCCCCTTTACTAAGTCTGGGTATAATTTATGTATCAACCCTTTACTAAGTCGAGGTATAATTTATGTATCTCCCCTTTACTAAGTCGAGGTATAATTTATGTATCTCCCCTTTACTAAGTCTGGGTATAATTTATGTATCTCCCCTTTACTAAGTCCGGGTATAATTTATGTATCAACCCTTTACTAAGTCTGGGTATAATTTATGTATCTCCCCTTTACTAAGTCGAGGTATAATTTATGTATCTCCCCTTTACTAAGTCTGGGTATAATTTATGTATCTCCCCTTTACTAAGTCGAGGTATAATTTATGTATCAACCCTTTACTAAGTCGAGGTATAATTTATGTATCAACCCTTTACTAAGTCTGGGTATAATTTATGTATCTCCCCTTTACTAAGTCTGGGTATAATTTATGTATCTCCCCTTTACTAAGTCTGGGTATAATTTATGTATCTCCCCTTTACTAAGTCGAGGTATAATTTATGTATCTCCCCTTTACTAAGTCTGGGTATAATTTATGTATCTCCCCTTTACTAAGTCTGGGTATAATTTATGTATCTCCCCTTTTACTAAGTCCGGGTATAATTTATGTATCAACCCTTTACTAAGTCTGGGTATAATTTATGTATCATCCCTTTACTAAGTCTGGGTATAATTTATGTATCTCCCCTTTACTAAGTCCGGGTATAATTTATGTATCATCCCTTTACTAAGTCTGGGTATAATTTATGTATCAATCCTTTACTAAGTCGAGGTATAATTTATGTATCTCCCCTTTACTAAGTCCGGGTATAATTTATGTATCTCCCCTTTACTAAGTCGAGGTATAATTTATGTATCTCCCCTTTACTAAGTCTGGGTATAATTTATGTATCAACCCTTTACTAAGTCTGTGTATAATTTATGTATCAACCCTTTACTAAATCTGGGTATAATTTATGTATCAACCCTTTACTAAGTCTGGGTATAATTTATGTATCAACCCTTTACTAAGTCTGGGTATAATTTATGTATCAACCCTTTACTAAGTCTGGGTATAATTTATGTATCTCCCCTTTACTAAGTCGAGGTATAATTTATGTATCTCCCCTTTACTAAGTCTGGGTATAATTTATGTATCTCCCCTTTACTAAGTCGAGGTATAATTTATGTATCAACCCTTTACTAAGTCTGGGTATAATTTATGTATCTCTCCTTTACTAAGTCTGGGTATAATTTATGTATCTCCCCTTTACTAAGTCTGGGTATAATTTATGTATCTCTCCTTTACTAAGTCTGGGTATAATTTATGTATCTCCCCTTTACTAAGTCTGGGTATAATTTATGTATCACCCCTTTACTAAGTCTGGGTATAATTTATGTATCTCCCCTTTACTAAGTCTGGGTATAATTTATGTATCTCCCCTTTACTAAGTCTGGGTATAATTTATGTATCAACACTTTACTAAGTCTGGGTATAATTTATGTATCAACCCTTTACTAAGTCTGGGTATAATTTATGTATCAACCCTTTACTAAGTCTGGGTATAATTTATGTATCTCCCCTTTACTAAGTCTGGGTATAATTTATGTATCTCCCCTTTACTAAGTCTGGGTATAATTTATGTATCAACCCTTTACTAAGTCTGGGTATAATTTATGTATCTCCCCTTAACTAAGTCTGGGTATAATTTATGTATCTCCCCTTTACTAAGTCTGGGTATAATTTATGTATCAACCCTTTACTAAGTCCGGGTATAATTTATGTATCTCCCCTTTACTAAGTCGAGGTATAATTTATGTATCTCCCCTTTACTAAGTCTGGGTATAATTTATGTATCTCCCCTTTACTAAGTCTGGGTATAATTTATGTATCTCCCCTTTACTAAGTCTGGGTATAATTTATGTATCTCCCCTTTACTAAGTCTGGGTATAATTTATGTATCTCCCCTTTACTAAGTCGAGGTATAATTTATGTATCTCCCCTTTACTAAGTCTGAGGTTTAATTTATGTATCTCCCCTTTACTAAGTCTGGGTATAATTATGTATCAACCCTTTACTAAGTCCGGGTATAATTTATGTATCTCCCCTTTACTAAGTCGAGGTATAATTTATGTATCTCCCCTTTACTAAGTCTGGGTATAATTTATGTATCTCCCCTTTACTAAGTCTGGGTATAATTTATGTATCTCCCCTTTACTAAGTCGAGGTATAATTTATGTATCTCCCCTTTACTAAGTCTGGGTATAATTTATGTATCAACCCTTTACTAAGTCTGGGTATAATTTATGTATCTCCCCTTTACTAAGTCTGGGTATAATTTATGTATCTCCCCTTTACTAAGTCTGGGTATAATTTATGTATCTCCCCTTTACTAAGTCTGGGTATAATTTATGTATCTCCCCTTTACTAAGTCCAGGTATAATTTATGTATCTCCCCTTTACTAAGTCGAGGTATAATTTATGTATCTCCCCTTTTATACTAAGTCTGGGTATAATTTATGTATCTCCCCTTTACTAAGTCTGGGTATACTTTATGTATCATCCCTTTACTAAGTCTGGGTATAATTTATGTATCATCCCTTTACTAAGTCTGGGTATAATTTATGTATCAACCCTTTACTAAGTCTGGGTATACTTTATGTATCATCCCTTTACTAAGTCTGGGTATAATTTATGTATCTCCCCTTTACTAAGTCTGGGTATAATTTATGTATCTCCCCTTTACTAAGTCTGGGTATAATTTATGTATCACCCCTTTTACTAAGTCTGGGTATAATTTATGTATCACCCCTTTACTAAGTCTGGGTTAAAATTTATGTACCCCCCTTTACAATCGGGTATAATTTATTTCACCCCTTTACAAATTTGGGAAAATTTAGTATCCCCCTTTTACTAAGTCGGGTAAAATTTAGTACAACCTTTACAAAAGTCGGGTATAATTTTATGTATCAACCCCCTTTACAATTGGGTAAATTTATGTATCCCCCAAGTTGGGTATATTTATTATCCCCCTTTTCTAACGGGTAAATTTTATGTTCTCCCTTTAAAAGGGCTGGTATAATTTATGTTCCCCCTTTATAATCAGGGGTTAATTTATGTATCAACCCTTACTAATCGAGGTTAATTTTATGTTAAACCTTTACTAAGTCTGGGATAATTTATGATTCCCTTTCAAATGGGGTAAAAAGACTCCCCACAACGGGAAATTTAAAAACCCCCCAAGAAATTTAAATTTTTAAATCCCCTTTTTACAAGGGGGTAAAAAAGACCCCTTTTATAATTTTGGGTAAATTTAGACAACCCCCCTATTATGTATCTCCCCTTTACTAAGTCGGGTAATAATTTATGTATCAACCCCTTTACTAAGTCTGGGTATAATTTATGTATCACCCCTTTACTAAGTCTGGGTATAATTTATGTATCACCCTTTACTAATCTGGGTATAATTTATGTATCATCCCCTTTACTAAGTCTGGGTAATAATTTATGTATCTACCCTTTACTAAGTCTGGGTATAATTTATGTATCAATCCCTTTACTAAGTCTGGTATAATTTATGTATCTCCCCCTTTACTAAGTCGAGGTATAATTTATGTATCTCCCCTTTACTAAGTCTGGGTATAATTTATGTATCTCCCCTTTACTAAGTCGAGGTATAATTTATGTATCTACCCTTTACTAAGTCTGGGTATAATTTATGTATCTCCCCTTTACTAAGTCTGGGTATAATTTATGTATCTCCCCTTTACTAAGTCTGGGTTAATTTATGTATCAACCCTTTACTAAGTCTGGGTATAATTTATGTATCTAACCCTTTACTAAGTCTGGGTATAATTTATGTATCACCCTTTACTAAGTCTGGGTATATTTAATGTATCTACCCCTTTACTAAGTCTGGTATAATTTATGTATCTACCCTTTACTAAGTCTGGGTATAATTTATGTATCAACCCTTTACTAAGTCCTGGGTATAATTTATGTATCATCCCCTTTACTAAGTCTGGGTATAATTTATGTATCTCCCTTTACTAAGTCTGGGTATAATTTATGTATCTAACCCTTTACTAAGTCTGGGTATAATTTATGTATCTCCCTTTACTAAGTCTGGGTATAATTTATGGTATCAACCCTTTACTAAGTCTGGGTATAATTTATGTATCTCCCTTTACTAAGTCGGGGTATAATTATGTATCTCCCCTTTACTAAGTCCTGGGTATAATTTATGTATCTCCCCTTTACTAGTCTGGGTATAATTTATGTATCAACCCTTTACTAAGTCCTGGGTATAATTTATGTATCTCCCCTTTACTAAAGTCTGGTATAATTTTATGTATCAACACTTTACTAAGTCATGGGTATAATTTATGTATCAACCCTTTACTAGTCTGGGTATAATTTATGTATCAACGCCTTTACTAAGTCTGGTATAATTATGTATCTCCCCTTTACTAAGTCTGGGTATAATTTATGTATCTCCCCTTTACTAAGTCTGGGTATAATTTATGTATCAACACTTTACTAGTCTGGGTATAAGTTAGTATCTCCCCTTTACTAAGTCTGGTATAATTTATGTATCTCCCTTACTAAGTCTGGGTATAATTTATGTATCATACACTTTACTAAGTCTGGGTATATTTATGTATCACATCCCTTTACTAAGTCTGGGTTAATTTATGTATCAACACCTTTACTAAGTCTGGGTATAATTTATGTATCTCCCCCTTTACTAAGTCTGGGTATAATTTATGTATCTCCCCTTTACTAAGTCTGGGTATAATTTATGTATCAACCCTTACTAGTCTGGGTATAATTTATGTATCTCCCCTTAACTAAGTCTGGGTATAATTTATGTATCTCCCCTTTACTAAGTCTGGGTATAATTTATGTATCAACACTTTACTAAGTCTGGGTATAATTTATGTATCAACACTTTACTAAGTCTGGGTATAATTTATGTATCTCCCCTTTACTAAGTCGAGGTATAATTTATGTATCTCCCCTTTACTAAGTCCGGGTATAATTTATGTATCAACCCTTTACTAAGTCCGGGTATAATTTATGTATCTCCCCTTTACTAAGTCCGGGTATAATTTATGTATCAACCCTTTACTAAGTACGAGTATAATTTATGTATCTCCCCTTTACTAAGTCTGGGTATAATTTATGTATCTCCCCTTTACTAAGTCGAGGTATAATTTATGTATCTCCCCTTTACTAAGTCTGGGTATAATTTATGTATCTCCCCTTTACTAAGTCTGGGTATAATTTATGTATCTCCCCTTTACTAAGTCTGGGTATAATTTATGTATCTCCCCTTTACTAAGTCGAGGTATAATTTATGTATCTCCCCTTTACTAAGTCGTGGTATAATTTATGCATCTCCCCTTTACTAAGTCTGGGTATAATTTATGTATCATCCCTTTACTAAGTCCGGGTATAATTTATGTATCTCCCCTTTACTAAGTCCGGGTATAATTTATGTATCAACCCTTTACTAAGTCGAGGTATAATTTATGTATCAACCCCTTTACTAAGTCTGGGTATAATTTATGTATCTCCCTTTACTAAGTCTGGGTATAATTTATGTATCTCCCCTTTACTAAGTCGAGGTATAATTTATGTATCAACCCTTTACTAAGTCTGGGTATAATTTATGTATCTCCCCTTTACTAAGTCTGGGTATAATTTATGTATCTCCCCTTTACTAAATCTGGGTATAATTTATGTATCTCCCCTTTACTAAGTTTGGGTATATTTGAGTCAATGACCTGAATATAAGTCACGCTGACAAAATTTTGACATGTGATCCACTCTCCTTTTAAGATGTACTGACATGGTAGTGTTCATATATTTATCTACTTGCTTCCATGATAAACAATGTACTATTTCACATTGAATCTTGAAACATGCAAACATGAATAACATACACTGAAGCATCAACCATCATGTACATATATCTTACTATTCTGAGATACTTACTTCTCCCTTTCATCCCAATCAGATGGTTTTTTATCGTTTGGGTCGTCTATTTCCTTTGGTGGATTCACAGGGGGACTAAAACACAATATAATATATCATTGGAAATTACTAAATGCAAGAGGATCATGGCCTATGGAGTTCTTCAGGGACAACTAAGTTTTATGACTCAACAAAAAAAAAAACATCAGCAGGGATTTATAGCCCAAAATTAACAAAAACATTTGACAATAAAAGTCATTAGATGTTTTCAACAGTATCAAACCTAAATAATTCTGGATTATATCTGTATAGTAGAACTTCTATCATTATCAGATGTCAACTTGAATAATATTTTTAATTTCCATAGTTGGCGAATTCAAACCATTACTTATCTTGGAATGGGAAAGGGCCTCGAAGGCATTATTAGACTGTTGTCCAATATACTACATTGATTATATTCAATAACTGTGTTATTTACACAGCAACATTGAGGTACTGACCTGAAATCGTCCATAAGACTACCTTCATTTACCAAGCTGTTGTCCACCATCATCTCAAAAGTGTTATCAGGATTTACAACTAAAACATTCAGATATTTCATATTTTTGTCTCCTCAGATATCCAATTTATAAAAATAAATTATTCTTAATCTTTTATTAAAAGACAAGTATGTTGTTCCATGTATGAATTTATAGCAATTAAAGCCAAACGAACTTTGAATCCTGTTCACATGTCTTGATTTGAAAGCAAACTTCTAAATAAAATTAGTCCCACGTAAAAAGTGTTCAAGTATGTTTCATTATGATTACATCAAAGCAACTCTTAACAATCACATTAATAGTTATCTCCCCTGGTATTCCCACCTCGCGTGACAAATACATACCCAAAGTATACATATGTGTCTTCTTGTCTGAGAAATGTTTGTCTATGTTGGCAGATGGCTTTTTGGCATGTTTCTCCTGTAAGGGAAAGAAAATACAAAAGATGATATTTCTTGTCGACAAGTCGCAAACAAAATGTCAGTACAAATGAAATTTCTGATGTCCTTCTTGTCTTGTCTTAAAGTCATCATGGTCTAGGATATACTCCTTTGTGGTTGCAATCATGTTCAAGTCTGGTGTTGATCTTGTGTAAGAGTTTTTTGTAATGTTTACCAAAATATAGTAAATGTTATTTGCAAAAAATAATCTGAAAAATATGTCAAACATATTGACGTCTGTTATTTATAGAACTTTTTTCATAAGACTTTTAAGAAATTACAAATGTGGCCTAAACGGTCACCTGAGTTTTAAAATATTTCTTTGACACTCTTTGACCCACGCCCATCATCCCTGGGGATCAGTCGGGAAACATTTACATACCAACAAACTGCCTTCCAAAACTGCTAATTCTAACCAAGTTATAATTCATTCTAAAAGAAATTCAACAGATGATAGCCAAAATGAGATTCCTTCAATAAACTATAGTAAAAGTTACCTCCTCCCCAGGGGAAATCATGAGACCCAAGGGTTATGAAATTCACAATTTAAATAGTACAAAATCGTAAGATCCTTCCATGTATGAAAAGTATTTGATTCTACATTATCCCCCATTTCATGGCGGGGGCATAAAAAAGTTGCCATCACAAAGGTGAACATCGTTAAATCTAACATAATGAAAGTTAAGTTTGGAAGTTGATCTTTATGTATATCCTCTGTCAGAAAACTGAAGGGTAAAATATTACACAAATATGAAAGCTGTTGTACATGTAAAGACTGGTATCAGGTCACCTACCTCAAATTCTCCAGTGATCGGGTTCTTGTGCCGGAAGATAAAGTGGAGCTAAAAAGAGAAATAGAACACATTCAGTCTTCAATATATATTATTTCTACAGACCAATGCTATCATTCAATTTGTGTTCAGGAACTATGCAGAATACTTGTATCTGCAGGGTTAGACTACAGTACTAAAATCTACCGTGGTTTAACTTTCATCTGCACAGTTTAGGCTCTCCTCCCCCAATAGAAACTGGTTTTTAAACAGCAGATGCAAAAGGAATGTACAATTCACAGACTGATATTGGTTTTTCCTTGAATTTATCACCACACCTCTCTCTCTCCTCCTCCATTTTCACATGATAGACACTGATTACAATAAACACATGACATTTTAGTAAGGGCTATTCCAGTAAAAATAATTACCCAATTGGAGGACTTCCAAGTTGGAACCACACAAAGAAGTGATTTAATTCAAAACAGTACTTTGTAATAAACTGCATTTCTCCAGTACCAAACTTGTTAAAAAATTATTTCTGGATTTCCCATGATGTGGATATATATTTTACCGTAAAAAGCCTAAGGAATACTCACCTTATGGTCCATACCACATTTATCTGGTCCAAACATAACAGTGTATGGAGTCTTGTCATGAAACTTTCTCTGCAAACCAAATTGTATGTACAGATTATATAAATGGCCACACCATAGAAATAAATAGTTATAATTATGGAGTTGTGGACAGACATCTATAACTACAAGGGTAGTTAGTTTTGGTAAACGTTACTATGAAAGGATGTTTTTTTAATTATTGTAACAATTAGATCCAATTCTATTACACTACATTAATTATATTGTGAATAGCAGACTTGTACTATTAAACTGTACTCATGAACTAGATAACCTGAAGCTAGAAAATGTTATTATTTTGCTGCATTTAACCACAAATAATCAATTTTTAAACAGTAAGCTAAGAGGGTACACAAATAAGCCCTCCTCACATTTTAACACTGACTTTTACTCAGGGGAAGGGGCTTATTTGAGGATAAAAGATATGTACTCATTTTATAACCTTACGATCTACCCCATTTTCATAACACAATATACTTTTATAACAT